>NC_084608.1:35713755-35806255 GCF_033807715.1 Cololabis saira
GAGTTCATAGATGAATCAATAAGTTCAGATAGACACAGAACTGATATTAAATGTAGAGTTCATAGATGAATCAATAAGTTCAGATAGACACAGAACTGATATTAAATGTAGAGTTCATAGATGAATCAATAAGTTCAGATAGACACAGAACTGATATTAAATGTAGAGTTCATAGATGAATCAATAAGTTCAGATAGACACAGAACTGATATTAAATGTAGAGTTCATACATGAATCAATAAGTTCAGATAGACACAGAACTGATATTAAATGTAGAGTTTAGGGTTACCACCTTTCAGAAATAGAAATTAGGGACACCCCGATTTCAGCAGTGCAGGCGCCAAAAAAAGGGACATCCCCAAAACTTCTAAACTGCATAGAAATTTATTTATTTTATATTAAAAACAAAATGCTTTGATTTAAAGTTTAAAGTGCTTTAATAGCATTTAATTTGCATGACTGTCAGACAGCCAACCCTAATAGCAACTGAAATAGCCTCCCATGATGTGTACGTCCATCAACCCAGATGTAGAATATGACCTACAGGTTAAGGTCGGAACATTAGAATATGGTGTAAAAGTTAATTTATTTCAATAATTAAATTAGAATATGGTGTAAAAGTTAATTTATTTCAATAATTCAACTAGAATATGGTGTAAAAGTTAATTTATTTCAATAATTCAACTAGAATATGGTGTAAAAGTTAATTTATTTCAATAATTCAACTGAAAAGGTGAAACTAATATATTACATATTCTCATTACACCCAAAGCAAGATGTGTTAAACCTTTATTTGTTATTATTTTGATGATTGATTTGTTTATTGATTTCTTAATATAGAGATTTTTTCATTTGGGGTTTTCATAAACTGTGAGCCATAATTACCAAAATTATAACAAATAAAGGCTTGAAATATCTCACTTTGAATGTAGTGGGAAATAATATATTTGTTTCACCTTTAGTTGAATTTACTAAGAATTAAGTTTTGCAATATATTCAAATTTTCCGACCTTCACCTGTAGGTTATGACATCAATAAATAAGAGCATAATATGTGTGTGTATTGGTTCAATACGGAACACAACTTTTAATTCCTAATTACGGAACAATTCCGTATTTCAAGGGACGGGTGGCACCCTAGTAGAGTTCATAGATGAATCAATAAGTTCAGATAGACACAGAACTGATATTAAATGTAGAGTTCATAGATGAATCAATAAGTTCAGATAGACACAGAACTGATATTAAATGTAGAGTTCATAGATGAATCAATACGTTCAGATAGACACAGAACTGATATTAAATGTAGAGTTCATAGATGAATCAATACGTTCAGATAGACACAGAACTGATAATAAATGTAGAGTTCATAGATGAATCAATAAGTTCAGATAGACACAGAACTGATATTAAATGTACAAGATGAGACGACTGGTCTGGAAATACAACGTAACGTCATGATTGTTATCACATTACAGCACATTAACATCAATTTATTTTTTATTTGGGTATTTTTTATTTATTTTATTTCTTTATTCACACACACACATGTGAATTGTTCTCCTGGAGAATCAAAAGCCAATGAACATAAATACATTAGACAGGAATACATACATGCACTTACACAGGGGGTGGGCTGTGTCCACCCAAACGTGCGTCCTGCCCACCCAAATAAAGGTTATGGGGATCCTTTATTTTTTTATAATTTTATTTTTTTATATATATATTTAAAAAATCCCAAAATATCTGTACCGTTTCTGATTGGGTGGGCACTGCGCATCATTTTTAGACACAACAAAGAACGCATACAGCAAAAGTTGTGTCTCGGCGGAGGGACCCGGCGTCCCAGCAAAATGAGAAGAGAAAAAATAGGTGTTCCGAACAGCAGACAGTGCACACACTAAAGGCTGATTTATGGTTCCGCGTTACACCAACGCAGAGCCTACGGCGCAGGGTACGCGGCGACGCGCACCGTACGTGGAAATGCAGTCTTTTTTTTGCTATTAAAACATGATTTGTAATGTGAATTTGCAAAACTTAAACTACAAATAATAGTTTTTTGACGTGACATCAGAGATTGCGCATGCTCTCTGCGAAAGGATGAGTCCAATCGGGTCGTAGCTGCTTCAACTGTGCGATTCCTTCACGAGGAGCGACCAGGATTTCAAACACGCTTGATTTTCTTGCATCCTCACGATTTGTGATCGGGAGCTCGTCGTGAGCTGTTAATCTCTCGTCGTTACCCCACGTACACTGCACGAGGCACGAGCAACGATTGGGTCAAAATCGGGCCCGATCAAAAAAAATTCGCACGACTGGAAAATCGGCTCAAAACGAGCCAATAATCGCAGTGTCTGCCCGGCTTAAGAGGCATCTGTCACATGTAGGAGATCTCAGGGTTTATTCTATGTAGGCTCTCCTTAGAATAATGAAGACGGTGTATGATTTTAAACTGGATTAGGCAGTGCCGCGTTGTTAGAGCACTTATGGACGTGTTCTAAACTATCTACCCATAGAGCATCCGGGATCTCAGTGCCCATTTCCTCCTCCCATTCTGTCCTTATTAAATTGGAATTCACAGGATTGGTAGCTTGCAAGGTGTCATATATATAAGATATCGATTTTTCTAAGCGAGACATAGGCCGGAGGGATCTGTCAAGATGGGAGCCTTCGAAGGTCTAGAAATTTAACAGATTCGTTCTTACATAGTTTATGATTTGTAAATACCTGAAAAAATTACTTCCAGGTAGATTTCTGTAACTGTGCAAAAGAAGCAAATCTGCCTTTAATGTATAAGTCTCCTATTGTATGGATGCCTGCCTTTTCCCAGAGAGTAAAAGTATTATCCAGATTGACCAGTTCAAGTGGAGTTACTGTGTCATCCAGCCAATATGCCATAATCCTAATTTGTGAAGCCCAATAATATGACAAAAAGTTTGGAAGTGCCAAGCCCCCCTCCATCTTAGATCTGCAAAGGTGTTTCTTGCCAATTCTATGTGTTTTGTATTCCCAGAGGAAAGGGAGTACAATCGAGTCTATTTTTTTAAAGAAGGATTTGGTCAGAAACACTGGAATATACTCTGATATAAATATGATAACTGGGGCAAAAAAATCATTTTAATAGCATGACTCTGCCCAGCAATGATATCGGCAACGTCTTCCACGATCTCGTCAACTTCTATTGTTGATGAAAACCTTTCTGAATCCAAACGTCTGAACCTAAAGATGAAAACTTTGCAGTTTCTGTAAATGAAAGTGATGTTTGGGAATAAAACAAGTGACAGATTCTACACAACGTCGTATGACTGAAGCCCCTAAAACGGATCCGACGACGTCCCGACCTGGACTGAGAGTCGTTTCCTCATCGTTCTGCCTGCAGTCCCACGTTATGGTCACATGACTTTAGCAGCTGTTTTTGAAAACATTGATTTCTTTACAAAACAAATACATTTACACAAATAAATGAACACTGACGACCACCAGGGGGCGACCACGCTCTGTCTCTCTCTCTCTCTCTCTCTCTCTCTCTCTCTCTCTCTCTCTCTCTCTCTCTCTCTCTCTCTCTCTCTCTCTCTCTCTCTCTTAACAGTCACGTGGTTTCTTGTAACTGCAGGGAGGAAGTGCAGCTCTGATTCTAACTGATAAAGGTATTCAGAGTTCAGACTCCATGTTGATGTGGACGGAGCAGCAGAGGAGACCAGGTTAGTGTTGCTTCAGTCTTCTTCTGCTGTTTAAATGTCATTTCTGTGGTTCTGGTTGGAGTCCAGCTGAGGGGTGACGAGAGATCTGAGGTTTGGGTTCAGATGGAAACATAACAGAAGTATAGAAGGTCCTTATAAGGACAGCTGGACAGGCGTGTGTGTGCTGAACTTCCTGTCTGAACATTTCCTGCTGTGGTGGTTTCTGTTATATCTACATTTTAACAGGTCAGTAAACTGTATTTATACGATGATTCAGTCTCATGAAGTTGATTTAATGTACAAAGATCTCAGGGAAAGTGTTACTTTTGGTATGTGGTGACTTAAAAAGACTTAAATCTTGTTTTTCTGCTGCGTGCCGTCGTCTCCACAGACAGATGTGTCACGTTCTCAGAGGTTCTCCATGCTGGAAATAACTTTTCGATCAGATTTGATTGAATTTGTTAACAAAACTTTGCTGCATTATTTTGAACATGCAGATAAACGTAATGTGACGTTTTCAGGACAGTTTATACTGAAAAGCTGAATATTGTTTCTGGAGACCAGGTTCAGATCCTGGATCAGGAGACTTGAACAACCTGGTATTAAAATAGCCACTACCTGTCAATAACGTGTGTGTGTGTGTGTGTGTGTGTGTGTGTGTGTGTGTGTGTGTGTGTGTGTGTGTGTGTGTGTGTGTGTGTGTGTGTGTGTGTGTGTGTGTGTGTGTGTGTGTGTGTGTGTGTGTGTGTGTGTGTGTGTGTGTGTGTGTGTGTGTGTGTGAGATCCTGATGTTCAGAAGAGTTTTACGGATTCTACAAGTTTGATTTATTTCAGTAACCGAGACTTTTTTAAGCTCTTCTTTAGACTTTAGACTCTTCTCTCTGAGACTTGACTTTAACACAATGGTTCTTTGTAAGTCTGTTTCTCAGCGAGTCGTTCAGGGGGTTGTTTACCGAACAAAGAAGGAAGTTAGCGTTGAGCTAACAAAGTAGGATTCATGGTTAAACTAACCAACATCTGAAGTCCGACTGTTTCCTGAAAACTGTTGTTTTATGATCTCAGAGAAATAAAGGGATGTTTTTGTGTAGAAAACTGAACAGGAGCAGGTAACGTTCAGGTTGGGGCTCTTTAGTGAGAATCAGTGAAGAAGTGGTTTCCTGGACGACTTCATCAGTCTTTCTTTGAGTGTTTAATGAAACAGAAAATATCTTCTCCAGGTGAAGACTCGGCTTCACAGATCCCACCTGGACAGAAATGTTGGCGTCAGGTTAGAGGAGACTCAGCTTCAGGTCTGTCTCATCGTCAGTATCAGTAAAACCTCTTTCTTCCTCCTCACCAGTTTGGACAAAGTCCTTCAGGGAAAGTTGTTACATTGATTTCATGACTTAGTCGTGTTCTAATAAAGTTTCTGTGTACAGATTCAAAGATGGTGGGTGTTTGTGGTTCATGTCTCTGAATGACTGAAGTCCAGAAGATGGATGATTGTGTGGAGGAAGAGGAGGAGAGACCAGAGTCTCCAGGATCCATCAGTCCGTCTATGAGGAGTGACCGGTCCAAAGATTATCCTCCAGACTTCAGTAAAGAACCTGGACCCTCAGACACAGAGTAAGAAAACTGCTGTTAACTGATTCTAGGACTCATCATGACTTTATATTTTCTGTCCATGGTGGTTTATTTGATGATTTAGTTTCTTCAAACATCACATTTTCCTTCTGGTTCCTGTTTTTCCACCACGGAGTCTTCTGTGTTCCTCAACCATGTGGTCCTGCTGGTTCAGAGAGCAGAGTTTGGTTCAGGATGAAACCAGCTCTCCAGATCGGCCATATAATTGCATGTGACTTAGTAATTTAATTTTTTTCTAAAGAATTTTTTGGGCCTGCGATGGACTGGCGACCTTTCCAGGTTGAACTCCTGCCTCTCGCCTGAAAAATTAGCTGTGATAGGCTCCAGCAGACCCCCGTGACCCTGCAAAGGATAAAGCGGGTATAGATAATGGATGGATGGATGGATGGATGGATGGATGGATGGATGGATGGATGGATGGATGGATGGATGGATGGATGGATGGATGGATGGATGGATGGTTTTGGGCTCTAGTGGCCCTTTATTGAAGGTGCAGACAGGAAGGGGGTAGAGAGAGAGAATGGGGATGACATGCAGCAAAGGTGCAGGCCGGGATTCAAACCTGCGGCCGCTGCAGGAGGACTGTAGTCTCGGTATATGAGCCGCTTGCTTAACCCAGTGCACCGCCGAGCAGCCCGATATTTGCATGTGATTTAGTTTTAATACATTTTTCATTGATTTGAGGCCAGTTTGTTCTCAAAGGCTCCGGAGCTCCACCATCTCTCTTTTACTGCTGCTGAGATGCTGGTTCCAACTTACTGAGGACGTCCCAGCTCATCTGGTCCATCATGTCCCCCATGTCCAGTATCAAGGAGACATTTGGTCCATCATGTCCCTCATGTCCAGTATCAAGGAGACATTTGGTCCATCATGTCCCTCATGTTCAGTATCAAGGAGACATCTGGTCCATCATGTCCCTCATGTCCAGTATCAAGGAGACATCTGGTCCATCATGTCCCTCATGTCCAGTATCAAGGAGACATCTGGTCCATCATGTCCCTCATGTCCAGTATCAAGGAGACATCTGGTCCATCATGTCCCTCATGTCCAGTATCAAGGAGACATCTGGTCCATCATGTCCCTCATGTCCAGTATCAAGGAGACATTTGGTCCATCATGTCCCTCATGTCCAGTATCAAGGAGACATTTGGTCCATCATGTCCCTCATGTCCAGTATCAAGGAGACATTTGGTCCATCATGTCCCTCATGTTCAGTATCAAGGAGACATCTGGTCCATCATGTCCCTCATGTCCAGTATCAAGGAGACATCTGGTCCATCATGTCCCTCATGTCCAGTATCAAGGAGACATCTGGTCCATCATGTCCCTCATGTCCCTCATGTCCAGTATCAAGGAGACATCTGGTCCATCATGTCCCTCATGTCCAGTATCAAGGAGACATCTGGTCCATCATGTCCCTCATGTCCAGTATCAAGGAGACATCTGGTCCATCATGTCCCTCATGTCCAGTATCAAGGAGACATCTGGTCCATCATGTCCCTCATGTCCAGTATCAAGGCAGCATTTGCATCTGGCTGATCTGGGGCTTCCGGTTCAGGTGATAGCCGGAGCTGCTGCGTCGCCTCTCCCTCGGTTTGCCATCATAGGGCCTGATTTACTAAGATCCTAAATAAAGAGTACTAAATTGCGTGTGCACTGAAAAAGTTTGCGCGTGCTGTTGTTGTGTGTTTTGCGGGTGATCAACTAAGATTGCGTGCGCAATTGATAACAGGTGCAAACCGCAGTATTTAAATGAGGTGTTGCGTGTCTTACGGTTTGCGAGCGCAAACTTTGCGCCATGGAGAGTCTGGATGAATCCGTGTATCATTCGTTCTTTCCATTTTCTATTGCCAATCAAAAACCAAAACATGAAAAAGTGACTGGTTATGTTGTTATTAGTTTTTTATTATAACACAAATAACGGAAAAACGGCTGGTTTTTCATATTTCAATTTTGGGCACAGATCAAAAATACGAAATAGAAAAACGGGCCACAGGACTGAATTTGATTTTAATATTGAATTGGTCGGGTTTGCGTGACCCAGCGGTGCTCGGCATGATCTGAGGAGAAAAAGACAATCAGACGCAGAGCTGGAGAGCGCTTTGATTCAATCTATTTATGAGTTAAGTTTTTATTCAGATGTCCACAGTATATTGCAAATATTATATATTATATAGCAAACACTGACAGTAAATGTGTGACAGACGGGACGATCATATGGCCGAAAGAAGAGAAGTGTTCAGAACAGCGCACAGAGCGCACACTAAAGGCTGATTTATGGTTCTGCGTTACACTAACGCAGAAACGACGGCGTAGGGTACGCGACGACGCACACCGCACCGCGACCCTACGCCGTCGGCTACGCCCTCGATTTAACGCAGAACCATAATTCAGGCGAAGCTGCAGTCTCTGCGCTGATACTGACACAGCGGGTCGGAGCGGATTTGGTCATGATGTTTAACCTGTGTTTTGTGATTAATAAGCACGGGTTTTAATTAAATGTAATTTACGAAGGATGATTTCACGTTCAATAAGATAAATAATCAATAAAATACAAAGTTTGGCACAAAGGCTTGGCCTGCTTGTGGACGAGTGGAGGGGGGCACATTAAGAGAAGGTGGCAAAGATATAAGGCGAAGAACTAAAGAAAAAGTGGCCTTTAATAAAACTTGTGCAACCATTTTTAAAATAGCATGCAGCAGAATAAAGACTCTCTCTCTGCGTATTCTTTGATTTTGGATGTCGCCTCCTTGCCACAATAACAGCAGCAGCAGATTAGCACCTTCCTTTCGAACGTATTAAATACAGACGCAATCACAATACGCGCAATTACTTTCAGGCTTGGTAAATCTCATTGCGTGTGGTAAATGGACCAATTTGCATTTTCCCCTCCCAGTATTTAGGATTTCTGGCGGCTACGCCCCATATTGATTATTCATCAGGGCAAAAGTACTAAATGGATTGCGTGTGCTATTCTGCAGATTTCAGAGACGCAGTCGTCTTTGCAAGCTGTTAGTAGATCAGTTCGCACATTGGTTTGCGGTTGCTGTCAAGTTTGCACAGGTTTTTACGCACGCAAACCTTTAGTAAATCAGGCCCATAGAGCGCCCGTGAGCCCAAACCTTTACAGGTAGTGAAAAGCTTTAATGTTGGGGCTAAATACCGGCAAAAAGAATTAAGAAGTGTGATATAAAAGTGTAAAAAAAGTCACATTCCAGCGGAGCCTCGGCGGAACACGTCCTACATCCTCCTCATCCCACCGGAACCTGGAATTGTTGTTTTTTGATCAAAACAAGTTTTATTTCAACATTTTACAGGTTTTGGAGGGAGGACAGTTTGATGTTAAATTGCTGCACAAAAACTGTAAATGGATTCATCTTATTTTGTCATCAACAAAAGAATTTCAGTTGAATTCAGGAAGTGTTGAGTTTGAATCAGTGAGATGTTCAGAGGGTCAGGAAGCAGGAATGTCCTCAGATCCCTCATCCCTGTGGAAGGTTCCTGCAGAGGAAACATGAGCTCTGATGTCAGGAGGAGAGGAAAGCAGTAATCTGCTCCAGGACTGGATACAGACCAGATCAGGGGTGGACAATCCTGAAGCAGGAAACATCTAACACATGCAGGACTGTGGCTGTCAGGACCAGAGTTGGAGACCCTGCTGTAGATCTTCTTCAGTGCTCATCAGCAATATTATCAGTGACTGATGTGAATTTGTGTTTGCAGAGGTCGGTACCGCAGTCGGAGACCAGAGTCTCCAGGATCCATCAGTCCGTCTATGAAGAGTGACCGGTCCAAAGAATATCCTCCAGACTTCAGTAAAGAACCTGGACCCTCAGACACAGAGTAAGAAAACTGCTGTTAACTGATTCTAGGACTCATCATGACTTTATATTTTCTGTCCATGGTGGTTTATTTGATGATTTAGTTTCTTCAAACATCACTTTTTCCTTCTGGTTCCTGTTTTTCCACCACGGAGTCTTCTGTGTTCAGCAGTTTCAGCAGCAGTTTTAATTAAATTAAATTCAATTCAATTTTATTTATATAGCGTCTAATACAACAGATGTTGTCTCTAGACGCTTTCCAGAGATCCAGAACATGAACATAAACATAAATATATATTTTATATTTTATATTTTAGGACTCTAGTTCTCCTTCATCACATTAAAAACTAATCACTCACACATGTTTTGTTAGTAATAAATAGATAGATTAGATACAAATATAAAACAACATAAACTTCCATATAATTGCATTTGATTTAGTTTTAATACATTTTTCATTCATAAACTAGATTCAATCGTATCACACCTCCTATTGTTCTCTTTCTATATTAATAAACCTTTTATTTCCCGTTACAAATGTAAGGCATTAATTCATGTAAAGGTTTGACACAAGTAAAACAGACAGAAGCTGCTGCTTCCTGCTCTCATGTATTATGAGCCGCCAGCAAGAAACTCGCTCTACTGGACAAACCATGGTGACTCGTTGATGACATTAAAAACTATCAGTTAAAGATGTTTTGATAGTTATTAATATATAGATTAAATAAATCAATAAGATTATTAAACAACAGAAATCAACTTTCATATAATTACATGTGATCTGGTTTTAATATTTCTTTCTAAACTAAAATTGATCCTTTCATACCTCCCATTGTTCTACTTCTATATGAATAAACCTTTTATTTTATATATGTAATGTGGGTCCAGGTGAATGGTTAGATAGATGGACCTCTAAGTATTCACAGTGCTACCCAACACTATTATTGATCATTTTAAGAATGAGGATGGTTGTTGGACGTGTGGAGAGCCAGCAATCCTCACACAACACAGTTTACACGTTAAAACCTGATGGGAATGCTAAAGGGACAATTGACTGGTTAGTTTCTGGTTCATGATGCAGTTTAAAGTCACTTCCACTGTTTCTATACTGGGGAATAAGACACTTTCAAATCAGACTCTCCAGGAAAAGGAAAGATCATTGGAAGTTCAATCATCCCTCTTAAAGAGTGAACATCAAAGAATTGATGTTAGACATTAATAATAGTACCAACCTTTCCCAAATACAAACATGGGAATATCTACAAGAAAACTCTCTGTTGCTTTTGGTAAACGGATGAAAACATTGCTCCATTATTACTCTAGTCAGAATCGGGGGGAAGAAGATAAAGTAGGAATCTCAAATACTCAGACTCAATCAGAGCAGTTGGACCTTAACAAAGCCCCGGGTGCTTTTGTCAGATCACGGTCCAAGTGGAAGAAGATGGAAAATCCATCCTTTATGAGGCTGGAAAAACCAAGACAAGGAAAATCTGCTGTTTCTTCTTTATTGATTAAAGGGGAGGAATGTACAAACTCAAAAATAATATCTAAAGAGTCTTTGAACGGCCGAGCAAATTAGGAAGGAATCTTTGCCATTTTCTCCACTTTCTGGCGTCTAGCATTGCCACGGTAACACTATTGACGGAGAAAAGTAACAGCCATGGAAGGCACGATGGAGACGCACGTGTTGATGTCTGCCATGCCTGGGAACACGTTACGGTCCGGGCCGCATTAACGGATGAAAAAACACTTAAAGAATAAGTGGAAGAAGAAAAGGGAAACCGATCCTGGATCCTAATATCTGGTCCGGGCAAACTGGTTTTCCTCGTTTTTTCTGGTGTTTTTCTTTCTTCCACTACTGGCATACACATAAACGTATGAATGTAAAACATATACACATAAATAAATGAATGTGCTCTTCCAGAAGCATCAGTTTTATTCCCGTCTGGAGGCTGAATTCAAACAGAAAAGCAGCCACACTTTTACTCTCTGAGACCACCTGAGCTTCTGGACACTGTTGACTCATCTGGATGTTTTTCTACAACAGTCAGAAATGACTTTAGTGATGAAGACATGTGTTCACAGAGGGAGGAAGAGGAGAGGAGTTGGTGTGGAGGAGCAGCCGTCCAGTCAGAGCAGAACTGTACCAGGTAAGACTGAACTTCTGTCTGCTGATGGAATCATTTCTGACAACTGGAAAGACTTTTGTTCTGTAGTTTCAGAGTTCTTCTTGTCTTTCAGCAGATGCCGGTCTGCAGGAGGTCCTAGATGAACACAAGACCAGTCTGAGGAGCAGATGTGAACATGTGACTGAAGGAACTGATGAACCAGGAAGTAGAACCCCCCTCAACAGGATCTACACGGAGCTCTTCATCACAGAGGGACTGAGTGAAGAGGTTGATACCCAACATGAGGTGAGGCAGCTGGAGACAGCTTCCAGGATGAAGAGCCTCCGTGACGCTCCAATCAGGTGCCAGGACATCTTTAAAGCCTTACCTGGCCAACATGGAGCCATCAGAGTGGTTCTGACCAACGGCGTCGCTGGCGCTGGGAAAACCTTCTCGGTTCAGAAGTTCTCTCTGGACTGGGCCGAGGGCTCGGAGAACCAAGACGTCACCGTGGTGATTCTGCTCTCGTTCAGGGAGCTGCACCTGATCGGAGATGAGCAGCTCAGTCTTCTCAGGCTGATCCAGGACTTCCATCCATCGTTCCAGAATCTCACAGCAGAGCAGCTGGCTGCCGGGAAACCGTTGTTCATCTTTGACGGCCTGGATGAAAGCAGACGTTCCCTGGACTTCAACAACGGTCCGGTCGTGTCTGACGTCACACAGAGCTCATGGGTCAACGTGCTGCTGACCAACCTCATCCAGGGGAACCTGCTTCCCTCAGCTCTCATCTGGATCACCTCCAGACCTGCAGCAGCCAATCAGATCCCTCACAAACACGTGGACAGGGTGACAGAAGTACGAGGCTTCACCGACGGCCAGAAGGAGGAATACTTCAGGAGGAGGTTCAGGGATGAAGAGCGGTCCAGCAGCATCGTCTCCCACATGAAGACATCCAGAACCCTCCACATCATGTGTCAACTCCCGGTATTCTGCTGGATCACTGCTACAGTTCTGGACCACATGTTGACCACGGAGCAGAGAGGAGAGCTGCCCAAGACCCTGACTGACATGTTCTCCCACTTCCTGCTGGTCCAGACCAAGAGGAAGAAGAACAAGTACCAGGAGGGACATGAGACGAGTCCACAGGAGCTGACGGAGGCCGACAGGGACCTTCTCCTGAAGCTGGGGAGGCTGGCGTTTGAACATCTGGAGAAAGGAAACATCATGTTCTACCAAGAAGACCTGGAGCAGTGTGGTCTTGATGTCCCAGAGGCCTCGGTGTACTCAGGAGTTTGTACCCAGATCTTCAGGAGAGAGTGTGAGGTCTTCCAGAAACCCGTCTACTGCTTTGTTCATCTGAGCATCCAGGAGTTCCTGGCTGCAGTCTACGTGCTCCACTGTTGGTCCACCAGGAACACAGATGTGCTGGAGAACTTCCTGGGAGAAGACTACAGTTACTCATCTCTGGATGAGTTCCTGGAGAGAGTCATGTGGAAATCCCTGAAGAGTGAAAATGGCCACCTGGACCTGTTTGTCCGCTTCCTTCATGGTCTTTCTGTGGAGTCCAACCAGAGACTGTTAGGAGTTCTGCTGAACCAGACGGAGAACGATCCAGAAACCATCCAGAGAGTCATCAACTACCTGAAGAAGATGAGCACTGATGAAATCTCTCCTGACAGAAGCATCAACATGTTCCAGTGTCTGATGGAGATGAACGACCTCTCAGTTCATCAGCAGATCCAAGAGTTCCTGAAGTCAGAGAACAGATCAGGGCAGGAACTCTCTCAGATCCAGTGTTCAGCTCTGGCCTACATGCTGCAGATGTCTGAGGAGGTTCTGGATGAGTTGGACATGAGCAAGTACAAGACAACATTGTGGGGTGGACGGAGACTGATTCCAGCTGTGAGGAACTGCAGAAAGGCTCGGTGAGTCCAGATGGATCAATAACACCATCAGTTAGCAGTTCACTTCTTCAAATCTGGTTTTGATCTTGAAAATGAAAACTTTTGAAGTCGGATGTGTTTGTTTTATTCTGGTTCACCTCAAGTCACGTCAACCAGAGGTTCATGTTTCAAACACTTGATCTAGTTGATGTTTCTGCTGCTCAGAGATGAATCTGTGTAACGGAGAAAGATGAAACATCAGAACCACCGGGGAGTTTTGTTGATGTGAACTTACAGCCAGTTTTACAGAGAACTCATCAGATCAGACATTTTCATTGAGATTATTGAAGAATAGTGGTGTAACGATACACTAATCTCACGATACGGTACGATACACCATATTGAGGTCACGATAACGATACGATACGATATTATAGCAGTATTTTTTTAAAACCTTGAATGAGGAACATATGACTGGAAAAAATGGTCTTTTATTTGAAAGACACAAAATACAAAACAATGCTGTACGTTTGCACTATTGTTACAGTTTGTAATGCTTTATAACTGTTTAAGTTTTAAAGAGAAAGCCAGGCCAACCATTTTCCACAAACTGAACTAAAAGTAAATGTCAGGTTTGCATTATGATCTTCAGTTTCATACAAGTACAAATATTTAGACACAAACTGAATAGTTTCTCTCATGTATGACTTGACTTTTTTCTTTTCCAGAAATGTAACAACTAAAATTAAATAAATAAATAAAGGTAAATAAATAAACTATGAAAAGTCCCACATGACAGTTATTGATCTTGTACCAGAGCTCAGAGCTTCACCTGCTCCAGCCTGAGGCCGTAAGGTTGAACCCCGGTATCGTTTCATCCTCACACCGTCGGGGACGACACAATCTTTACATCAGAAAAAACATTGATTCATGCTCACCTTAGAAGTGTAAGAGGAGATTTATTTTTGTTAAGAAGGTTATTTCATTATTTTATAAATATATTCTTTATATTCTGATGTAAATCAGGGACTATAATGACACTAGTCAGTTTATCTGTAGTGATTAGTGTGTTTTAGATTGGGCGGAGTGATACGCCACAGTACGGCACTAGGTGCTGTGTTGATGTTCTAAAATCCTACACTGTTGAGGGACATTAAAGTACACTGGAACTCAGCAGAAGTTTCCCCGTGTTTATCCTACTCACCACCCCAAAAAGGTTTAATTTAATAAGGTAAGGCTTAACTCTACACCAGCCTTACATCAGTAAAAGTTCAGAGCTCAAAACCCCCAAGAGTCCCGTGATCGGGACCAAAACGGTACTAGTTTCTAGAGCGTAGTCAGATTTTAGTAAAACGGTACTAGTTTCTAGAGCGTAGTCAGATTTTGGTAAAACGGTACTAGTTTCTAGAGCGTAGTCAGATTTTGGTCGGCGGGTCGAGGTCGTCACGTGATCCCGCTGCACCAATAGGATGTTACTAGTAAACACAATAGATTAATATTAATAACCCAATATGAGCTACAGTTTGTCACCTCCACCACACGTATCGTGACGTTTTTGTATCGTGAAATTTCGTGGCAGATATATTGTTAGTCCCCTATTGAAGAAGTTTACAAGTTTAAACGGCTCAGAGTTGTAAACCTACAATAGTTTTATGTGGACACAGTTGTACTTGGTACGTGACTTTAATTCTAGTAACTCTGGTTCTGTGATCTCCTGCACCGTCCTGTAACTCCTGTGGGTCAGTCTGGCTTTAAATCAGACTTTATTACAACTGACTTCATGTTTTCTCTCATCACAGATTTGTTGATTGTCATCTCTCAAAGACTCACTGTGAAGTTGTTGCGTCCGCTCTGAAGTCCAACCCCTCCCATCTGACAGAACTGGACCTGAGTAAGAACCGGGACCTGGAGGATTCAGGAGTGAAGGTTCTGTCTGGTGGACTGGAGAGTCCAAACTGTAGACTGGACACTCTGAGGTCAGTCCACTGGAGATGTTTCCACATTTATCCACTTATCATCCTCCAAAGATGGAACTGGCTCTAAAAGTTCTGTCTCTAATAGAATAGAATAGAATATGTAAGGGATAATGCCCGACGAGGTGAACATGATCAGAAATATATGAACGACGCGGGGCGGTTTGCCTCCACGAAGTCCATATATTTATGTTAATGTCACCTGGAAGAGCATTATCCACTTATACCACGGTCACTTACCAAAAAACATGAATATTAAATCAGTTATTCATGCTTTAATGTGTTTTCAGTGTAAATCATTAGTTTTATAACAAGCCACAGCGGAGCGGCTGAGCGACTATTTAATCTCTCGTTTGCAGCCGTTGGAACCTGGTAAGTTACAAAGTTTTTTAACAAGCCATAACTCAGTTTCCTTGGTAACGGGAGATATTCTAGTCCGTTTCCTTGGTAACGGGAGATATTCTAGTCCGCTCAGCTCCGCTCAGCTATTTTCTTTTCTCTCCTCTTCTGCATCCCAGTCATCAAAATTGTTATATTCACCAAATAAATTAAAAGAAATGAGAAAATCACTCATGTCTCCATCCTGCGGTAGCCGGCTCTTCTCTGAATCTCCGTTGCCGTGGTTACCACCTGGCAGTTGATCCAGCACAATGATATTAAAGTTATCTGACAATTTGACCAAACTTGTTTTCTAGGTAGCTAGATAATCACTTTTAACCTCCACCTGTCAGCCAATCAGAATCCAGTATTCACACAGACCGTGGTATAAAGTAAAATAAAATAAAATACTAAAGTGATAGAATAGAATAAAATAAAAATAGAAAAGAATGAAATACAAATAGAATAGAATAGAGGTTTATTAGCATTTGCACCAGACGGTACCGGTACATTGGAATTCTTTTGCGTTCTCTCAAAGTCAGGCAAGTCAGAAATACACATAAATAACAAAAGGATAAATAACTATATAACGACAGTCAACATATATTGCAATAACATGTAATACAAATAATGATTGTACATCATCATCATCTTCTTCCGCTTTATCCGTTCCCGGGTCGCGGGGGCAGCAGCCTCAGCAGGGATGCCCAGACTTCCTTCACCCCAGACACTTCCTCCAGCTCTTCCTCCAGCTCTTCCTCCAGCTCTTCCTCCATCTCTTCCTCCAGCTCTTCCTCCAGCTCTTCCTCCATCTCTTCCTCCAGCTCTTCCTCCAGCTCTTCCTCCATCTCTTCCTCCAGCTCTTCCTCCAGCTCTTCTTCCAGCTCTTCCTCCAGCTCTTCCTCCAGCTCTTCCTCCAGCTCTTCCTCCAGCTCTTCCTCCAGCTCTTCCTCCAGCTCTTCCTCCAGACACTTCCTCCAGTTCTTCCTCCAGCTCTTCCTCCAGCTCTTCCTCCATCTCTTCCTCCAGCTCTTCCTCCAGCTCTTCCTCCAGCTCTTCCTCCAACTCTTCCTCCAGACACTTCCTCCAGTTCTTCCTCCAGCTCTTCCTCCAGCTCTTCCTCCAGCTCTTCCTCCAGTTCTTCCTCCAGTTCTTCCTCCAGCTCTTCCTCCAGCTCTTCCTCCATCTCTTCCTCCAGCTCTTCCTCCAGCTCTTCCTCCAGCTCTTCCTCCAGCTCTTCCTCCAAACACTTCCTCCAGTTCTTCCTCCAGCTCTTCCTCCAGCTCTTCCTCCATCTCTTCCTCCAGCTCTTCCTCCAGCTCTTCCTCCAGCTCTTCCTCCAGCTCTTCCTCCAGACACTTCCTCCAGTTCTTCCTCCATCTCTTCCTCCAGTTCTTCCTCCAGCTCTTCCTCCAGCTCTTCCTCCATCTCTTCCTCCAGCTCTTCCTCCAGCTCTTCCTCCAGCTCTTCCTCCAGCTCTTCCTCCAGCTCTTCCTCCAGCTCTTCCTCCAGCTCTTCCTCCAGACACTTCCTCCAGCTCTTCCTCCAGCTCTTCCTCCAGCTCTTCCTCCAGACACTTCCTCCAGTTCTTCCTCCAGCTCTTCCTCCATCTCTTCCTCCAGTTCTTCCTCCAGTTCTTCCTCCAGCTTTTCCTCCATCTCTTCCTCCATCTCTTCCCCCATCTCTTCCTCCATCTCTTCCCCCAGCTCTTCCTCCAGCTCTTCCTCCAGCTCTTCCTCCAGCTCTTCCTCCATCTCTTCCCCCATCTCTTCCTCCATCTCTTCCTCCAGCTCTTCCTCCATCTCTTCCTCCATCTCTTCCTCCAGCTCTTCCTCCATCTCTTCCTCCAGCTCTTCCTCCATCTCTTCCTCCAGCTCTTCCGAGGGGAGTCCGAGGCGTTCCCAGGCCAGCCGAGAGACATAGTCTGTCCAGCGTGTCCTGGGTCTTCCCCGGGGTCTCCTCCCGGTGGGACATGCCTGGAACACCTCCCTAGGGAGGAGGGACATGCCTGGAACACCTCCCTAGGGAGGAGGGACATGCCTGGAACACCTCCCTAGGGAGGCGTCCAGGAGGCATCCGGTACAGATGCCCAAGCCATCTCAGCTGACTCCTCTCAATGTGAAGGAGCAGCGGCTCGACTCCGAGCTCCTCCCGGGTGACCGAACTCCTCACCCGATCTCTAAGGGAGGAAACTCATCTCTAAGGGAGCGTCCAGCCACCCTGAGGAGGAAACTCATCTCTAAGGGAGCGTCCAGCCACCCTGCGGAGGAAACTCATCTCTAAGGGAGGAAACTCATCTCTAAGGGAGCGTCCAGCCACCCTGCGGAGGAAACTCATCTCTAAGGAAGCGTCCAGCCGCCCTGCGGAGGAAACTCATCTCTAAGGGAGCGTCCAGCCGCCCTGCGGAGGAAACTCATCTCTAAGGGAGCGTCCAGCCACCCTGCGGAGGAAACTCATCTCTAAGGGAGCGTCCAGCCACCCTGCGGAGGAAACTCATCTCTAAGGGAGCGTCCAGCCACCCTGCGGAGGAAACTCATCTCTAAGGGAGCGTCCAGCCACCCTGCGTAGGAAACTCATCTCTAAGGGAGCGTCCAGCCGCCCTGCGGAGGAAACTAATCTCTAACGGAGCGTCCAGCCGCCCTGCGTAGGAAACTCATCTCTAAGGGAGCGTCCAGCCACCCTGCGGAGGAAACTCATCTCTAAGGGAGCGTCCAGCCGCCCTGCGGAGGAAACTCATCTCTAAGGGAGCGTCCAGCCATCCTGCGGAGGAAACTCATCTCTAAGGGAGCGTCCAGCCGCCCTGCGGAGGAAACTCATCTCTAAGGGAGCGTCCAGCCGCCCTGCGGAGGAAACTAATCTCTAACGGAGCGTCCAGCCGCCCTGCGTAGGAAACTCATCTCTAAGGGAGCGTCCAGCCACCCTGCGGAGGAAACTCATCTCTAAGGGAGCGTCCAGCCGCCCTGCGGAGGAAACTCATCTCTAAGGGAGCGTCCAGCCACCCTGCGGAGGAAACTCATCTCTAAGGGAGCGTCCAGCCACCCTGCGGAGGAAACTCATCTCTAAGGGAGCGTCCAGCCATCCTGCGGAGGAAACTCATCTCTAAGGAAGCGTCCAGCCACCCTGCGGAGGAAACTCATCTCTAAGGGAGCGTCCAGCCACCCTGCGGAGGAAACTCATCTCTAAGGGAGCGTCCAGCCACCCTGCGGAGGAAACTCATCTCTAAGGGAGCGTCCAGCCACCCTGCGGAGGAAACTCATCTCTAAGGGAGCGTCCAGCCGCCCTGCGGAGGAAACTCATCTCTAAGGGAGCGTCCAGCCACCCTGCGGAGGAAACTCATCTCGGCCGCTTGTATCCGCGATCTTGTCCTTTCGGTCACTACCCAAAGTTCATGACGGTAGGTGAGGGTAGGGGGGTAGATTGACCGGTAAATCGAGAGCTTCGCCTTTCGACTCAGCTCCTTCTTCACCACGACGGTCCGGTACATTGACCGCATAACTGCGGATGCTGCACCGATCCGTCTGTCAATCTCCCGCTCCATCGTTCCCTCACTCGTGAACAAGACCCCGAGATACTTGAACTCCTCCACCTGAGGCAGGACTTCTCCACCCACCCGGAGAAGGCATGCCACCCTTTTCCGGTCGAGAACCATGGCCTCGGTCTTGGAGGTGCTGATTCTCATCCCTGCCGCGTCGCACTCGGCCTCAAACCGCCCCAGCACATGCTGAAGGTCCCGGCCCAATGAAGCCAACAGGACAACATCATCTGCAAAAAGCAGAGATGAAATCCTGAGGTTCCCAAACCGGATCCCCTCCGGCCCCTGCCTGCGCCTAGAAATCCTGTCCATAAAAATTATTGTACATATAATACAAAAATATATACACCGTATACAATGTCCTTGTATAGCTGAGGACCCTGAGTTGCATCACCGTTAAATACAGGACATTTACCAGGTAGATGAGAGATTTATTGCACATTTTACTTGTGCTTTTGTAAGTATTGTATTGTACGTTGTGAGGGGGTTGAGCTTTCTCCACCAGAGCTGCAGTGTGTTCTGCTGTTCCAGCTGAGGCTTCACTGATCTGAAGGCCCAGGAACCTGGAGCTCTCTATTCTATTCTATTATATTATATTCTATTCTGTTCTATTCTATTCTATTCTATTCTATTCTATTCTATTCTATTCTATTCTATTCTGTTCTGTTCTGTTCTAGCAGAAAACTTCAGAATGTTCATTAAAAGGTGAACGTGTCAGAGGAACAACCAGGAACCAACATCATGGATATAATAGAATTTAAAACCTGTTTTATAAAGTCCAGATACCAGTGATGACCCACATGAACCTGATGACTAAGTTGATATTTGAAGAACTTACTTTTTGTTCAGATTGCAGGACTGCAGGATGTCAGAGATCAGCTGTTCTTCTCTGGGCTCAGCTCTGAAGTCCAACCCCTCCCACCTGGAACATCTGGACCTGAGTCTGAACCCCCTGCAGGATTCAGGAGTGAAACATCTGTGTGGTTTCTTGGAGAGTCCAGACTGCAGACTGGAGACTCTGAGGTCAGTTCACAGATTACTAACACTAACTAGAGGTTTACTAACACTAACTAGAGGTTAACTAACACTAACTAGAGGTTTACTAAACACTAACTAGAGGTTTACTAACACTAACTAGAGGTTTACTAAACACTAACTAGAGGTTTACTAAACACTAACTAGAGGTTAACTAACACTAACTAGAGGTTTACTAAATACTAACTAACTAGAGGTTTACTAAATACTAACTAACTAGAGGTTTACTGAACACTAACTAGTAGTTTACTAAACACTAACTAGAGGTTTACTAACATTAACTAGTAGTTTACTAACACTAACTAGAGGTTTACTAACACTAACTAGATGTTTACTGAACACTAACTAGATGTTTACTGAACACTAACTAGAGGTTTACTAACACTAACTAGAGGTTTACTAACATTAACTAGTAGTTTACTAACACTAACTAGAGGTTTACTAACACTAACTAGATGTTTACTGAACACTAACTAGAGGTTTACTAAACACTAACTAGATGTTTACTAACACTAACTAGAGGTTTACTAGCACTAACTAGAGGTTTACTAGCACTAACTAGAGGTTTACTAGCACTAACTAGAGGTTTACTAACACTAACTAGAGGTTTACTAAACACTAACTAGAGGTTTACTAAATACTAACTTACTAGAGGTTTACTAACACTAACTAAAGGTTTACTGAACACTAACTAGTGGTTTACTAAACACTAACTAGAGGTTTACTAACACTAACTAGAGGTTTACTAAACACTAACTAGAGGTTTACTAAATACTAACTTACTAGAGGTTTACTAACACTAACTAGAGGTTTACTAACACTAACTAGAGGTTTACTAAATACTAACTTACTAGAGGTTTACTAACACTAACTAGAGGTTTACTAACATTAACTAGAAGTTTACTAACACTAACTAGTAGTTTACTAACACTAACTAGAGGTTTACTAACACTAACTAGTAGTTTACTGACACTAACTAGAGGTTTACTAAACACTAACTAGAGGTATACTAAACACTAACTAGATGTTTACTAAACACTAACTAGAGGTTTACTAACACTAACTAGAGGTTTACTAACACTAACTAGAGGTTTACTAACACTAACTAGTAGTTTACTAACACTAACTAGAGGTTTACTAAACACTAACTAGAGGTTTACTAACACTAACTAGATGTTTACTAAACACTAACTAGAGGTTTACTAAACACTAACTAGATGTTTACTAAACACTAACTAGAGGTTTACTAACACTAACTAGATGTTTACTAAACACTAACTAGAGGTTTACTAAACACTAACTAGATGTTTACTAAACACTAACTAGATGTTTACTAAACACTAACTAACTAGAGGTTTACTAAACACTAACTAGAGGTTTACTAAACACTAACTAGTAGTTTACTAACACTAACTAGAGGTTTACTAAACACTAACTAGATGTTTACTAAACACTAACTAGAGGTTTACTAACACTAACTAGATGTTTACTAAACACTAACTAGTAGTTTACAAACACTAACTAGAGGTTTACTAAACACTAACTAGTAGTTTACTAACACTAACTAGTGGTTTACTAAACACTAACTAGAGGTTTACTAAACACTAACTAGAGGTTTACTAACACTAACTAGAGGTTTACTAACACTAACTAAAGGTTTACTAACACTAACTAGAGGTTTACTAACACTAACTAGAAGCTTTACTAAACACTAACTAGAGGTTTACTAAACACTAACTAGATGTTTACTAAACACTAACTAGATGTTTACTAAACACTAACTAGAGGTTTACTAAACACTAACTAGAGGTTTACTAAACACTAACTAGATGTTTACTAAACACTAACTAGAGGTTTACTAAACACTAACTAGAGGTTTACTAACACTAACTAGAGGTTTACTAACACTAACTAGAAGCTTTACTAAACACTAACTAGAGGTTTACTAAACACTAACTAGATGTTTACTAAACACTAACTAGAGGTTTACTAACACTAACTAGAGGTTTACTAAACACTAACTAGAGGTTTACTAAACACTAACTAGATTTTTACTAAACACTAACTAGAGGTTTACTAAACACTAACTAGATGTTTACTAAACACTAACTAGAGGTTTACTAACACTAACTAGAGGTTTACTAAACACTAACTAGAGGTTTACTAAACACTAACTAGATGTTTACTAAACACTAACTAGAGGTTTACTAAACACTAACTAGAGGTTTACTAAACACTAACTAGTAGTTTACCAACACTAACTAGTAGTTTACTAACACTAACTAGAGGTTTACTAAACACTAACTAGTAGTTTACCAACACTAACTAGAGGTTTACTAACACTAACTAGAGGTTTACTAACACTAACTAGAGGTTTACTAACACTAACTAGTAGTTTACTAACACTAACTAGATGTTTACTAAACACTAACTAGAGGTTTACTAACACTAACTAGAGACTTTACTAACACTAACTAGAGGTTTACTAAACACTAACTAGTAGTTTACCAACACTAACTAGTAGTTTACTAACACTAACTAGAGGTTTACTAAATACTAACTTACTAGAAGTTTACTAACACTAACTAGAGGTTTACTAACATTAACTAGAAGTTTACTAACACTAACTAGTAGTTTACTAACACTAACTAGAGGTTTACTAAACACTAACTAGAGGTTTACTGACACTAACTAGAGGTTTACTAACACTAACTAGAGGTTTACTAACACTAACTAGTAGTTTACTGACACTAACTAGAGGTTTACTAAACACTAACTAGAGGTTTACTAAACACTAACTAGAGGTTTACTAGCACTAACTAGAGGTTTACTAAACACTAACTAGAGGTTTACTAAACACTAACTAGTAGTTTACCAACACTAACTAGTAGTTTACCAACACTAACTAGAGGTTTACTAAACACTAACTAGAGGTTTACTAACACTAACTAGAGGTTTACTAACACTAACTAGAGGTTTATTAAACACTAACTAGAGGTTTATTAACACTAACTAGAGGTTTACTAAACACTAACTAGTAGTTTACTAACACTAACTAGTAGTTTACTAACACTAACTAGAGGTTTACTAAACACTAACTAGATGTTTACTAAACACTAACTAGAGGTTTACTAACACTAACTAGAGGTTTATTAAACACTAACTAGAGGTTTACTAACACTAACTAGAGGTTTACTAAACACTAACTAGAGGTTTACCAACACTAACTAGAGGTTTACTAGCACTAACTAGAGGTTTACTAAACACTAACTAGAGGTGAACTAACACTAACTAGTAGTTTACCAACACTAACTAGAGGTTTACTAAACACTAACTAGAGGTTTACTAAACACTAACCAGAGGTTTACTAACACTAACTAGTAGTTTACCAACACTAACTAGAGGTTTACTAAACACTAACTAGTAGTTTACCAACACTAACTAGAGGTTTACTAGCACTAACTAGAGGTTTACTAAACACTAACTAGAGGTTTACTAAACACTAACTAGTAGTTTACCAACACTAACTAGAGGTTTACCAGCCCTAACTAGAGGTTTACTAAACACTAACTAGAGGTTTACTAACACTAACTAGAGGTTTACTAAACACTAACCAGAGGTTTACTAACACTAACTAGAGGTTTACTAACACTAACTAGAGGTTTACTAACACTAACTAGAGGTTTACTAAAAACTAACTAGTAGTTTACCAACACTAACTAGAGGTTTACCAACACTAACTAGAGGTTTACTAGCACTAACTAGAGGTTTACTAAACACTAACTAGAGGTGAACTAACACTAACTAGTAGTTTACTAACACTAACTAGTAGTTTACCAACACTAACTAGAGGTTTACTAAACACTAACTAGTAGTTTACTAACACTAACTAGTAGTTTACTAACACTAACTAGAGGTTTACTAAACACTAACTAGAGGTTAACTAACACTAACTAGAGGTTTACTAAATACTAACTACAGGTTTAGTAACACTAACTAGAGGTTAACTAACACTAACTAGAGGTTTACTAAATACTAACTAGAGGTTTAGTAACACTAACTAACTAGAGTTATCTAAACACTAACTAGAGGTTAACTAACACTAACTAGAGGTTTAGTAACACTAACTAACTAGAGTTATCTAAACACTAACTAGAGGTTAACTAACACTAACTAGAGGTTTAGTAACACTAACTAACTAGAGTTATCTAAACACTAACTAGAGGTTAACTAACACTAACTAGAGGTTTAGTAACACTAACTAACTAGAGTTATCTAAACACTAACTAGAGGTTAACTAACACTAACTAGAGGTTTAGTAACACTAACTAACTAGAGTTATCTAAACACTAACTAGAGGTTAACTAACACTAACTAGAGGTTTACTAAATACTAACTAGAGGTTTAGTAACACTAACTAGAGGTTTACTAACACTAACTAGAGGTGAACTAACACTAACTAGAGGTTTACTAACACTAACTAGAGGTTAACTAACACTAACTAGAGGTTTACTATGTCATGACCGGCTCTAAGTCATGGCAAAATAGGGGACAAGAGACAGAAGTGAAACAAATAATATTTATTAAGCTAACAGAAAAACAAACAACTGAGGTACCATAACCAACAGAAAAAGCCATAAGGATCCTATGGAGTGTGGAGTCAGTAAGTCAGTAGTGTGTGTGAGTGATGGCTGAGTGAAACATAGTGTAGTGCAGGGTGTGTGGATGGAAAGAATACAGAAGAACTAGAACACAAACAAAGACATGGAGAGCTGAGGGAAGGTGTTCTCTCCTAGAGATCTCTTGAGACTGAGGTGCAGGCTGCTTATATACTCAGGGGTGGAGACACCGGGCCCAGGTGTCATCCATTGAGCACAAGCAGGCAATCAACCCTCAATGAGCAGGTTCTCCAGTTTCAGGACTACCTGGAATGTTAGCTTGCATGATGCTCCATATTAGGAGTAATCTATATAGGGGCATCACACCCCCCCCCCCCCCCCTAAGGTCGTGGTCCCTTTAGGAGGATCCACGGCTCCCCAATTTAGAATAAATTTAAATTAGAAGACCATTAACCCAAAATCCAAAACTCAAGAAAGTACATTTATATTTAACAATTTTAACATTAACTTTAAAATTACAAATTTCCCCATAGCAAAATTTTAGATTTCAAACACTGGTGTTAAACAACCCCTTTAGAAGCCTGGCTTGCACCCCCTGGGCTATCCTCCCCCCTCAACAGCTGGATCCAGGTGTTTCAGCTAGCAATATGGGCTGTAAGGAGCAGGACAGACCAGGGACCACAATGCCAGGATCTAAAAAAAAACAAAGGACAAAGTATTAGGAACACATTTAAACCGGAGCACGAGACAATGCATCCGCCACCACATTCTTTCCCTTTTATGTGCCTAATGTCCAGTGAAAAAGACTGCAACAGCAAAGACCACCTAATGAGTCTTTGGTTAGGACATTTTAGTGAACTAAGGAACGTGAGTGGATTGTGATCTGTGTCAACTATTACAGGCACGCCAGACCCCACATACACACTGAAATGCACCAAAGCCCACACCAGTGCCAAAGCCTCTTTCTCAATGACAGAGTAATTAAGCTGATGCTTATTAAACTTTTTAGAAAAGAAACTGACTGGCCTGTCCATCCCCCCACTGTCAGCCTGCAACAATACTGCACCTGCCCCAACATGACTCGCATCGACCTGCAACTTGAATTGTTGATCCATGCGAGGAGCTGCCAATACTGGGGCAGAGCACAACAAGATTTTGGCATTTTGAAACGCATGCTGACACCGGGAGGAACAGACAAACTTCACATTGTCCTTAAGAAGATCAGTTAGAGGAGAGACAACAGATGAGAATTTTTTACAGAAACTTCTATAATACCCAATCATCCCCAGGAACCTCATGAGTTCCTTTTTCGTAGTGGGAGCTGGATAATTCTCAATAGCAACGACTTTTGCGTGCACAGGACGGACCTCCCCCTGGCCGACCACACGACCAAGGTACGTGACCGTAGCACGAGCAAATTCACATTTAGCAAGATTTTCTCTTGCCAAAGAGCCAGCTACATACAAGCGCTGCCTGAACCCATTGACATAGTCAATTAGATTTTTAGGTGGGTCAGGGGGTGTAAAGTTGTCGTGAAGCTGTGCAAGTGGACCACGAACTAAATGGCCAAAAACTAACTGATTAGGACTAAATCCAGTACTTTCTTGCACCACCTCACGAGCAGCCAGCAGTAACCAGGGCAAGCCCTCCTCCCAGTCTTTGCCCAACTCTGTACAACATGCCCTTAACAATGATTTCAGGGTCTGGTGGAAGCGCTCTAACGCCCCCTGACTTTCAGCATGGTACGCTGAGGATTGAGAGTGTTTCACCTGTAGTTGCTTCAGAACCTGAGCAAACTGATGGGAGGAGAAGTTGGAACCAAGGTCACTCTGGAGAACCCGTGGAATTCCAAATATGGAGATGAACTGGGAGAGTGCCTTAATCACAGCCCTAGTAGTTATTGAACGTAGAGGATAAGCAGCTGGATATCTGGTCGCCTGGCACATAACAGTTAATAGGTACTTGGCACCTGACCTAGAAGGAGGAAGAGGACCAACACAATCTATTATGATGTGCTCAAATGGTTGTCCTATAGCAGGTATGGGGTGTAATGGAGCAGGCTTAATGACCTGATTTGGCTTACCAGTCATTTGACATGTTTTAATGTATGCAGCAACATCTTTCTTTAACCTAGGCCAAAAGAAATACTGCAAAATGTGGTGGTAAGTTTTCTTAACCCCCAAATGCCCCGACTGGTCATGAGAGAGTTTCAGAACTGAATCTCTGTATTTAGCTGGAATTACCACCTGGAAAACTGGTTCCCCTGCCCCAAGTTCCCCACAAGGCACCCACTTCCTCACGAGCAAACCATTATCCAAAAAATACCCATTTGCGCTATCCTGTACCTCACTACCTGTCAGAACTCCCTCAAAGAGACCTCTGATGGACGGATCAACCTGCTGCTCTGCAATAAGTTCTGCCTGGGACACAGAAATAGGCACGTCAGACAAAGAAAAAACACTTTCAAGATTTTCATTCTTTTCATCTCCAATTTCACGAGACCTGGCACGTGTCACTGCTGCTGCCGCAAATACCTGCGGAAAGTCTCGCTCATTCTCATCTGGCTCACTGTTCACAATAGGATCAGGACTTACTAATGGTGACGGCAGCACTTTTGACCACACCCGACCACCCGCATGCATGTTTCCCAGGAGAACATCGACACCAGCCATCGGGAACGCCCTGCGCAATGCCACCTCCACCTCACCATGGACAAGTCCAGAGTCAATTTCAATTCTGTGTGTAGGAGAAGAGATTATGGACATACCCATACCACGGCTCAACATGGCATCTCCGGTCGCCGACTTACTCGAGAATGGAAGAACAGACTCAAGGACATATGTGCCCAGCGCCGCTGTGTCTCGCAGAATTGTCACGGGCACCTTTTCTTTGGACCCGACCAGAGAGACAAAGCCCCTCTCAACAAATGGTTGATACGCCTCATCTACACCGCCGAAACTCCTCTCGCTCTCATGTAGAGAACCTACCAACCTGACATCTGCCACAACAGGCGCCACAAACGCTGCCGACTTCACATGCATGTTCTTCCTTTTGAGTGAGTAACAGTCTGCCTTAATATGGCCCTTTTTGCCAATGTAAGCCCGACATTTCTCCTCCTCCATTTTAACCAACGGGGTGAAAGGTGCACTGCTATCATGACCTGGTGTGTTGGAATGATGGCTGGGTGCAGTGTTCTCCCGGTACACATGCTTATGTTGGATACCCCGCGGTACCCAATCACGGTGTGTCAAAACATACTGGTCAGCCAACGCGGCTGCCTCTGCTACAGTTTTCACCTGCTGTTCAGTGAGATACGTTGCTATACGACCTGGAATGGCGTTTTTGAACTGTTCTAGCAACATTAAGTGGCACAAGCCTTCAAAAGTATTTCCACCTGAAGCGATACACCAGCGATTAAAGTTGTTAACCAGTTCTCGTGAAAACTCAAGATATGACTGTTTATCATCTTTTCTCATATTCCTAAAACGCTGACGGTAACCCTCAGGCACCATTTCATACACTTTAAGAACAGCAGATTTAACCTTAGCATAGCTTACACTGTCAGTTACAGACAAAGCTGAATACGCTTCTTGTGCCTTCCCAGTCAGAACACACTGCAGCATTACAGTCCGATCCGCATCAGGCCAGCCTCTAGACTCTGCTAGTCGTTCAAACAATGAGAAAAAGGTTTCGGGGTCTTTCTCATTAAATTTGGGCATTAATCTCAAACTGCCCACCAAATCAAAACTCTTCTTACCTGAAGCCACATCTCCTTCACCTTCCAAAAGTCTCTGGTCAATCTTACCTTCTTTTACCAGCTCTAACTTCTCCCTCTGCAAGTTGATCTTTGCCAGTTCAATTTGTTGCTTGTTCCTATCCATTTCTAACTGAATTAACATCAATTCTTTTTGCTGTTCAAATGAAAGATTTGGTTTTTGGATTGGCAACGGCAGCTGCTCTTCATCTTCTTTACCAGATAATACCTCAATGTCTTCCAAATTCGCAATCAGTATTGTTTTTATAGTCTCAGTTCTCCGTCTCTTATCCCCAACATCTATTTTGTAATGTTCTGCAATCTCAAAAAGTTGGTCCTTTGAACAACAATCTAAAAAATGCACTGATGGATTCTCAATAAAATCCTTGACTTGAGCCATTTTTTACTCGTTTGGATGCAAATGGGAATAAAGCCCAAAGTGACACAAAAGTAAAGTGATCTATTAATTTGGGAGTGTCCCCCCTAACTGCCTACAACAAACTTATCTAACTCAACCTTCTCTTCTTGTGGCCCTCCCGAGTCTCCCTGCCAGCCAGGTATCCCAGTGGTATCCACGTGCCCAGCTTTTGTGGAACACACTATGAAAAACAAAAAATGCAATGAAACCACTTGGGGAAACACTGCAAAACTTAAGCCTGCTGGGGACAAAGGCTTAACAACTCCAATAAATCACTTAAACAAATATGTGAAAAAGAACCTACCCTCCACATGCATCCAACTCCATGTTCAAACAAAAATAGGTACGGAAAACAAAAGGAAGCCAAACAAATCAAAAACACGCACGTCTTGAAAAGTTTTGGAGCTTGAACCGCATTAACCCAAAAAAGGGAATCCAGAGCCAGGCCCACCAAACCCACGCATCTGATTGGCCTAACTAGAGGTCACAGGGGAAACACCCCAATTACTTTCAAATTGGCTATTCACAAGCCACGTGTGCCAAACAATTAACTTTAACTTCAACTCAACTTAGCTTTAACAATACTCACATCTTGGACGAGCCCCCATTTGTCATGACCGGCTCTAAGTCATGGCAAAATAGGGGACAAGAGACAGAAGTGAAACAAATAATATTTATTAAGCTTACCGAAAAACAAACAACTGAGGTACCATAACCAACAGAAAAAGCCATAAGGATCCTATGGAGTGTGGAGTCAGTAAGTCAGTAGTGTGTGTGAGTGATGGCTGAGTGAAACATAGTGTAGTGCAGGGTGTGTGGATGGAAAGAATACAGAAGAACTAGAACACAAACAAAGACATGGAGAGCTGAGGGAAGGTGTTCTCTCCTAGAGATCTTTAGACTGAGGTGCAGGCTGCTTATATACTCAGGGGTGGAGACACCGGGCCCAGGTGTCATCCATTGAGCACAAGCAGGCAATCAACCCTCAATGAGCAGGTTCTCCAGTTTCAGGACTACCTGGAATGTTAGCTTGCATGATGCTCCATATTAGGAGTAATCTATATAGGGGCATCACAACTAACACTAACTAGAAGTTTACTAAACACTAACTAGAGGTGGGCCGCTCGGTGGCGCAGTGGGTTAAGCGGCGGCTCATATACTGAGGCTACAGTCCTCCTCCTGCAGCGGTCGCGGGTTCGAATCCAGCCCGCGCACCTTTGCTGCGTGTCTTCCCCGTTCTCTCTCTCTACCCCTTTCCAGTCTGCATCTCCAATAAAGGGCCACTAGAGCTCAAAAAAATCTAAAAAAAAAAAAAACACTAACTAGAGGTTTACTAAACACTAACTAGAGGTTAACTAACACTAACTAGAGGTTTACTAACACTAACTAGAGGTTTACTAAACACTAACTAGAGGTTTACTAAACACTAACTAGAGGTTTACTAAATACTAACTAGTAGTTTACTAACACTAACTAGAGGTTTACTAACACTAACTAGTAGTTTACTAACACTAACTAGAGGTTTACTAACACTAACTAGTAGTTTACTAACACTAACTAGAGGTTTACTAACACTAGTAGTTTACTAACACTAACTAGAGGTTTACTAACACTAACTAGAGGTTTACTAACACTAACTATTAGTTTACTAACACTAACTAGTAGTTTACTGACACTAACTAGTAGTTTACTAACACTAACTAGAGGTTTACTAACACTAACTAGTAGTTTACTAACACTAACTAGTAGTTTACTGACACTAACTAGTAGTTTACTGACACTAACTAGTAGTTTACTAACACTAACTAGTAGTTTACTAACACTAAAGGCTGAATTATGCTTCTGCGTCAAAATGGCGCCGTGTCTACGGCGTGTGGTTTGGATCGACGCAGAGGACACGCCGTCACATGCGCCGTCAGTGACGTCACCTCCCGAAAATTGTAACTACGCGTCGAGGAGACGCAGACCACACGCAGACCGAGAGGGCTGTGATTGGTTCGTTTGAAAGCAAAGCATTTCCGGTTTCCGGTTTGAATCAGTAGTGAACTTCCAGGGCTCTTTTCTTCGTTTATGTGTGATTTTTTTGTTTTTGTTTTTTGCACAATAGTTGTCCTTATTTCTTTGATTTACTGTGACCGGAAAAAGTCGGATAAACCATTCAGAAAAAGATCGCTAACTAGCGGCCGCGAGGGGAACTGCACCGCGACCAAATGGAGAGACGGAGAAGTCTGAAGGATTCACGACGGCGTCACGGCTGCGTCGTGTGCTCTGCGTTGGTGTGACGCAGAAGCATAATTCAGCCTTAACTAACTACTAAAGCTGAAGAAACGCCCACAGCAGCTACCGGGTGGTCCTGGTTGATTTCTACTCTGATCCTGATATTTTTCTGCTAAAGAAGCTCATAAAGTCGTCACTACTGAGAGCTGCAGGAAACTCGGCTCAACACAGTTGTCTCTTTGTCAGCCTGGCTACAGCGCTGAACAGAAACGTGGGTTATTTTTATTATCCTCTATCCACCATGAGTAATGAGCTGTTCTAGCTGTGTGAAGGGCTTTTTTATAGACTACACTTTTCCATGCACCATAAGAGTCTACAGACTTACAAGAGAACCACTTCATTTCCATTTCACACACTTTTTGTTTCAGCATTTCAGCATTTTCAGTGACATTAACCTGAATAACATCACTTAGTGAACAATACCAACACATTATTGCTGGTCAATGACTTCTTAACATTACAACTTCAGAGCTGTTTAACTATGAACTTATTTAGACAAATATGTTTTCTGAAACATTTATTTCAACACGGTTACAGAAGTCATCAGCTGTTTCTTCTTCATTCAGGTTGGAGGGCTGCGTGTTGTCAGAGATCAGCTGTTCTTCTCTGGTCTCAGCTCCGAAGTCCAACCCCTCCCACCTGAAACATCTGAAACATCTGGACCTGAGCTGGAACCAGCTGCAGGATTCAGGAGTGAAACATCTGTGTGGTTTCCTGGAGAGTCCAGACTGCAGACTGGAGACTCTGAGGTCAGACATGTTGTAGTTTTGTGTTCAGATCAATCTGATGTGAAAGTTGTGTTGACACTAGGGTTGCCACCTTTCAGAAATAGAAATAAGGGAAGTCCTGATTTCAGCCGCGTGAGCGCCCAAAAAAGGAGCATCCCCAAAACGTCTAAAATACATAGAAATGTATATATTTTATTTGAAAAAACAAAATGCTTTGATGATTTAAAGTTTAAAGTGCTTTAATAGCATTGAACTTTCATGACTGTACAGACAGTCTGAACCTGAGCATTGTCATAGTAAATGAAACAAAGTCTGCCTGCATTGGGCAGTTAAACAGTTAAACCTAAATTGAATGACAATACAACACTAGAATATTCTGTAAATGTAACATGTATAAACACTTTCAAGAGGGAAAACAATTAAATTGAACACACTTATAGAACATGCTAGTCTATTATATAAATAAAGTGCTGTAACAGCTAAAACAAAGCCTGGCTTAGAATCCTTTGCTTAGAAAACTAAATAAAACCAATAAACATGAAAAAAATAAATAAAGTGCATAGCTTCCTTCAACTCCTTTTATGTCCTTTTTTATTCAGGCCAAGTTTAAACAGTTCACTCTCACTTCTTCTTCCAGGATTCTTGTTACTTCTTGCAGCTGAGCAGCTCCTTGTGTTTCAGAACTGTGGAACTCCGAACAGTCTGCTCACTCTTCATGAGCTCCACTCAGCAAAGCACCATATTTTAAGCCTTTATTTGTTATAATTTTGATGATTTAATTCTTAATTGATTTAATAAAATATTCCAATTTTTTTTAGATTCTGAGGTTTTCATAAACTGTGAGCCATAGTCATCAAAATTATAACAAATAAAGGCTTGAAATATCTCACTTTGCATGTAGTGGGAAATAATATATTTGTTTCACCTTTAGTTGAATTTACTGAAACAAATTAAGTTTAGCAAAATATTCTAATTTTCCGACCTTCACCTGTATATTATGACCAATAAATAAGAGCATAATAAATGTCCCGTATCCTACCACATCATGCATCATGGGACAATTGTGAAATACAGAAACAACTGCGATCCGTATTGGTTCAATACGGAACGCAACTTTTAATTCCAAATTCCGTAACAATTCTGTAGCTGTGTCCCAATTCAGGTTCTGGTCCTTCTGAGGACGCGGTCTTTGTAGGCCACGCCTTCGAAGACCGTGAAGGCCGTACGGAAGGCTGGACGGACGCTGGTGAAATGAGACGGTCTAGCCTGTAGGGGATTTCCTGGTTGCGTCACCAGCTGTTCCCGCCCTTGTCCTACATCACTAAACAAAGTAGAAAGAAAGAAAGATAGACAGAAAACATGATAGAAAAGAAAGAAAGAAAGAAAGAAAGAAAGAAAGAAAGAAAGAAAGAAAGAAAGAAAGAAAGAAAGAAAGAAAGAAAGAAAGAAAGAAAGAAAGAAAACATGATAGAAAAGAAAGAAAGAAAGAAAGAAAGAAAACACGATAGAAAAGAAAGAAAGAACCAAAGAAAAAAGAAATGGAGCCAGAAGTTTTGTTTTTGTTTTTTTTTTGTTTTTCATTTTGTTGGAGGAGGAAGAGAGGCGTGCCCGCCGGCGCCGGCGGAAATAATATATTTTTCTGAAAAAATTTGAATCTGAAAATATTTTTCTGGAAATAAATATTTTTCTGACTGTGCGCAATGAATCTTGGGATATGGTGGGCCGCGGAGGATACAACCGATGGATCCTTGAAACAGCGGGAAAAGAAGGCTGCATTTGTGGGCTGCATTTGAAGGAGCCTTCCAAATGGTGTGACGTAATCAGCCTTCAAATCCAGCCTTCGAAGGACGCAGCCCCTGAATTGGGACACAGCTTGTATTTCCAGGGACGGGTGGCGAGCCTAGTTGACACTAACCTGCAGATCAGGCTGATCTCCTGCTGATCCACACTGACCATCAGACTGATCTCCTGCTGATCCACACTGACCATCAGACTGATCTCCTGCTGATCCACACTGACCATCTGACTGATCTCCTGCTGATCCACACTGACCATCAGACTGATCTCCTGCTGATCCACACTGACCATCAGACTGATCTGGTTTCTTCTTCTCTGGTGTCTTTGTGCAGCTTGCAGTGCTGCGGTCTGTCAGGGATCAGCTGTTCTTCTCTGGTCTCAGTTCTGAAGTCCAACCCCTCCCACCTGAAACATCTGGACCTGAGATTCAACTACAAGCTGCAGGCTGCAGATGTGGAGCAGCTGTCTGGTCTGCTGCAGAGTCCACACTACCAGCTGCAGACTCTCAGGTCGGTTCTGACTGGAGCTTTTGGAGTTTTCTTGGAGGTTTTGGTTTCCTCAAACAGGGAAGACTCCGTCAGTCCAGGTGAAGAAGTTTCAGGTGTTGATCGTCTGAACCTCCTGCTGCTTCTTCATCATTCACTCACATTTCATGTGAAACCTGCTGTGATCCATGTGTGTTCTGTTAGAACCACACACACCTCACCGTCACACATGTGTGTTCTGTTAGAACCACACACACCTCACCGTCACACATGTGTGTTAGAACCACACACACCTCACCGTCACACATGTGTGTTAGAACCACACACACCTCACCGTCACACATGTGTGTTAGAACCACACACACCTCACCGTCACACATGTGTGTTCTGTTAGAACCACACACACCTCACCGTCACACATGTGTGTTCTGTTAGAACCACACACACCTCACCGTCACACATGTGTGTTCTGTTAGAACCACACACACCTCACCGTCACACATGTGTGTTAGAACCACACACACCTCACCGTCACACATGTGTGTTCTGTTAGAACCACACACACCTCACCGTCACACATGTGTGTTAGAACCACACACACCTCACCGTCACACATGTGTGTTAGAACCACACACACCTCACCGTCACACATGTGTGTTCTGTTAGAACCACACACACCTCACCGTCACACATGTGTGTTCTGTTAGAACCACACACACCTCACCGTCACACATGTGTGTTAGAACCACACACACCTCACCGTCACACATGTGTGTTCTGTTAGAACCACACACACCTCACCGTCACACATGTGTGTTCTGTTAGAACCACACACACCTCACCGTCACACATGTGTGTTCTGTTAGAACCACACACACCTCACCGTCACACATGTGTGTTAGAACCACACACACCTCACCGTCACACATGTGTGTTAGAACCACACACACCTCACCGTCACACATGTGTGTTCTGTTAGAACCACACACACCTCACCGTCACACATGTGTGTTAGAACCACACACACCTCACCGTCACACATGTGTGTTAGAACCACACACACCTCACCGTCACACATGTGTGTTAGAACCACACACACCTCACCGTCACACATGTGTGTTAGAACCACACACAGCTCACCGTCACACATGTGTGTTAGAACCACACACACCTCACCGTCACACATGTGTGTTAGAACCACACACACCTCACCGTCACACATGTGTGTTAGAACCACACACACCTCACCGTCACACATGTGTGTTCTGTTAGAACCACACACACCTCACCGTCACACATGTGTGTTCTGTTAGAACCACACACACCTCACCGTCACACATGTGTGTTAGAACCACACACACCTCACCGTCACACATGTGTGTTCTGTTAGAACCCCACACACACCTCACCGTCACACATGTGTGTTAGAACCACACACACCTCACCGTCACACATGTGTGTTAGAACCACACACACCTCACCGTCACATATGTGTGTTAGAACCACACACACCTCACCGTCACACATGTGTGTTAGAACCACACACACCTCACCGTCACACATGTGTGTTAGAACCACACACACCTCACCGTCACACATGTGTGTTCCTGCTGTCAGGAAGCAGCTCCAGGTCCAGACAGAACCTGACAGAACCAGACAGAAGTGAGTTACATATTCATGTTTAAATCCTCTCTGAAAGCTCATCTCTGACGGAGACAGACCCCCCTGAAGACACAGACCACACACGTCCTGAAGGAAGACGGGTTTCTGCTGACGGCTAACAAACTAACATGTTGTTCAGGTTTCAGGGACTGGGCTGGAATGACGGCTGACCAGGAGTAAGGAACCCTCATCTAAATCATTATTGATCCAAATAGGAATCAGAGGGACCAGGAGAGGGAGATGGGGACCGTGCAGGGACGGGCCACCGGTCCAGAGACCAGGACGGTCTGTAGTTCTGTTAGTGTGAGGCAGAAGACAGATCCAGGAACAGCGGGCCAGGGTCAGAACCCAAGACAGACAGATAAGCTCAGACAGACGTAGCGATCAGGGCTGGACCTGAAACAGGTCCAAGGACACAGATCCGGTCCAGCATAGCAGTCCCAGGAGAACTGCTGGAGACCGGTATCTGCAGGGAGACCACAAACCCACTCTGGTGAGAGTGAGAGCTGCAGACGCTTTAAATAGAAGAGGAAGAGGTGAGGATGATGAGGGGGATCAGCTGGCAGGAAACTCTTCATCTCCCTCCAGAAGGTTCTTCATGGACCGCTGTAGTCGCTGTGAGGTCGGGGTTTGTCCGTACCGCCGTATCTCTTTACAGCAGACGTTCTCCCCCGGCTCTGCTGCTGCACATTCACTGCACGTGCACCGTCCCACATGTGAACATATTGTAGAGTAAAAGTGTTGCTGGAGTCGACAATGGAAGCGTCCAACAGCTCTCTCAGTCAGCAGCTCCCCGGTCCAAAACTACGCTGGCCGACAAGAACCAAACGCTCTGCAACGGCCTAATGCGTCTCAGTTCAGGAAAACCTGCTGCAAAAAACAAAGACAAATGCAGCATCATCAAACGCTGCAAATAGAGAAACGATGCAAAGCACAAAACGATATAAAACAAGAAACCATCTTCAAAAGAAAAACGCTTCATAACCGGTCACTACAACCGGTGTTGAAGAATATTATCAAACCAGTTCAGAAGTCCGCTTTGTGATTTTTTTATGAGGTTTTATTGAGCCGGCGGTGAGCACGTCTGCACAGACCAGAGGTCTGGTAGAAATGCTGACCTCGAGTGACGTTGTAATCAGATTTTTATACAAGAAGTTTCAGGAATACCAGCCCAGTGAGAGAGGTGGGACTTTTAGCTTTAGGACCACCCCTGAGGGATCAGGAAGTCCGTATATGTTCTTTGTCTCTGTGGGGGCTGGAAGTCTCGGCAGGGATGCAGAACGCCGGACCTTGCGTGACAATGTCCCGGCAGGGGTCCCCAGGAACTGGAACCCGCATGTCTATGAGCATAAGGGGGGCTTGAGCAATCTGCAAGGCGTCGTTGTGTCCCTGCAGGGGGGCCAAATGGTCAAAATGCTTCATCACCGGAAATGCTCCAAACCTGCAGGGGGCGCTCTCGGCGTAACAGAGACCGAACAGCCGACTGAACCACAGTGTTTACATCCATGGTTTAAACATACAGCGGGAACGCTAATGTGATGTTTATATCACTGTACAACGCTGCACATTACGACACGTTTCTTTATTATATTTTACACCAGACGATACAAGGCTGCACATAATATTAATAGGATAAGATCATGATTAGAGATTGACATAAAGCACCAGTTAACGTTACAGCACTTCCGGTTGTAGTGACCGGTTATGAAGAGTTTTTCTTTTGAAGAGGGTTTCTTGTTTTATATCGTTTTGTGCTTTGCATCGTTTCTATTTACATCATATTTTACGTTTGATGATGCTGCATTTGTCTTTGTTTTTTGCAGCACGTTTTTTCATTTGCACCACGTTCCTCTTTTTGTACCTGGTTTTGAGTTTGTGAGTTTGAATCGTTTCTGTACTTGAAGCCGTTTTCCTTAACTGAGACGCGTTAGGCCGTTGCAGTGCGTTTGGCCCTCGTCGCCCACCGTCCAGAACTCATGAGTGACGTTCAGAAGCTTCCTGCAGCCGTTGTTGTCCTGGTTCTGGAGGAACGGAGACAAACGCTCGTTGATAAACTCGTCTCCACGCCAGAACCAGCACCACGCAGGTTTTCCCATCAGCCTTTAACACGTGTGGCGTCTGAGGAGGGAGGAGCAGCAGAGGCTGCAGAGAGCAGCAGGAGGAAAGAAGCAACAGGAAGTAACATTAGTCTGTCAATCAACACCACTCTGATCATCCCAACCTTTATTCCATGAAAATACATGTTATCTGTAATAAGTAGATCCAGTTGTGATCCAGTGAAAGGACCAGCAGCTCTTCCTGCTGCTGCTCCCTCAGACAGTCCACACCAGATCCTGGAGCAGAAGATGTTCAGCATCGTTATGTCAGATATCACATCTCACAATCAACAAGACCAAACTGCTGCTTTCCTTCATGAACATGCTCCAAACACTGTAAAAGAAGTCACATCTGTGACTCCGCCGAGCTAAAAGTAAGACGTATAATCAGCTGAGAGAGTCAAATGTAGTTTTCAACAACAAAGTACTTGGTTTACTTTCAGGAATATTGTTGAATAGTTTAATACTCTTATTACTATCAGTGGGATGATGCAGGTCCTGTATGGAGTTCTCCAGAACCTCTTCTCCTCGTACAATCACTTCTGTCTGATTGTGATGAGTCTGTCATTTGTGTTTCATCCATTATTAACAGAAATATGATGAAATAATGATAATAATTCTGATAGAAATACCAAAACATTGATGAATGTTGAATTTGACGGCAGCAACAGAACCAGTAAAAGTCCAGTCCTGCATTCCCAAGTCCATACAGTCTCCATGATCCCTGATAGTAATCAGAGTACTCACCACTACTCTAGAATACTTTGTTACCACATTCCTGTAAGTAAACGTAGTACTTTGTTGGCTGTCGTTAAGAATGATCATCTGATCAAAGAGACGACCCGGTATCTCCGTCCTGCGTTTAATGTGGAAGCTTCAAGAATCCTGACAGACGTGTTTCTGAACTGTGGAGTTTCTGAGTGAACGTGAGGGAAGATCCTGGAAACGCCAGGCAGAAAGAACCGGGCCAGGATTTGGACCAGGAACCTTGTGACTGTGAAGCTCCAGTGTTGCCCACCACACCCCCCTGAACGGAGGAGGAGAAAACACTCATCTAGATGTTTATCTGTGTTTTATTCTTTCTCCAGGTGGGAGCGCTGCAGTTTGTCAGAGATCAGATGTGATGATCTGGTCTCAGTTCTGGAGTCCAACCCGTCTGATCTGGAACATCTGGACCTGAGTGAGAAGAAGCTGCAGGATTCAGATGTGAAGCAGCTGTGTGGTTTCCTGGGTGGTCCAGACTGCAGACTGGAGACTCTGAGGTTTGTTCTTTGACTGAAGTTGTAACAGTTGTGAGTTCTGCAGCCACAAACACCTGAGCTGCTCTGAACCATCCTGGTCTCTGGACTCATCTGCTCCTGACATCATTAGAAACCAGCTGAAGTGTCTGCAGGCTGCTTTCCTCTCCGTGGAGCACAAGTGTGCAGTACAGAGTGGTGAACCATGTTCCCTCAACAAACGTCTTCATTCCATCCCAACATGAACTGAACCTGTGCAGCAGAATGTTTGTTTGTGCAGAGATCGTGCAGCATCGTCTACAAACATCTTCATCTTCATCTGTCCAACATGTTTCATCTGATCCAAACACTGAGATTCTAACGTTTGTACCGACTGAGATATTCCAACACAACATGAGTTTGTATGGATGATCCACTGGTGGAGCTGCAGAGCTGCAGAGCTGAAGTCACTACGTCTTTATTGGAGCAGCAGCATGATGTCATGAATATTGATGAAGATCTTTTTCACTGGTTCTGTTGGAACCTGCACCCTGGTGGTTCAGCTACATCTTTTATTCTTCATGCAGGTTGGAGGAATGCAGGATGTCAGAGATCAGCTGTTCTTCTCTGGTCTCAGTTCTGAAGTCCAACCCCTCCCACCTGAAACATCTGAAACATCTGGACCTGAGTCAGAACAAGCTGCAGGATTCAGGAGTGAAACATCTGACCCCTCAATGTCCCCTCAATGTCCCCTCAATGTCCTCTCAATGTCCCCTCAATGTCCTCTCAATGTCCCCTCAATGTCCTCTCAATGTCCCCTCAATGTCCCCTCAATGTCGCCTCAATGTCGCCTCAATGTCCCCTCAATGTCCCCTCAATGTCCCCTCAATGTCCCCTCAATGTCCCCTCAATGTCCCCTCAATGTCCTCTCAATGTCGCCTCAATGTCCCCTCAATGTCCCCTCAATGTCCTCTCAATGTCCCCTCAATGTCCTCTCAATGTCCTCTCAATGTCCCCTCAATGTCCTCTCAATGTCCCCTCCCTGCTCACAGCGTCCCTGGCGAGTCCCGTCCTCTCTGACCCTCACGGGGTCCGTCGTGTCCAGGAAGGTGGACACTACGGACGCAGGGACAGAGATAGAGACAGAGACCTGCAGGGACAGAGAAAGGGACAGGCACCTGCAGGGACAGGGACAGGCACCTGCAGGGACAGAGACAGGGACCTGCAGGGACAGAGACAGGGACAGGCACCTGCAGGGACAGAGACAGGGACAGGCACCTGCAGGGACGGGGACAGGGACAGGGACAGAGAAGGAGAAGGGGGCAGGGACAGGGACCTGCTGCAGGGACAGAACTCCGGTTCTCTGACTGATGTGAGAGACGTCTCACCAGAAAACTCTTCTTGCTCGGGGAGTGAGGACGGACGTGGTGTCGTCCACACGGGACATCTAAGGTAGCTGGTCCTGCGGGGGACGGACACGTCTCACCAGCCAATGAGGTTAAAGCAGCGGGACGTCCCATAGTGAGACGTCTCACTCATATTACTCAGAGAACCGGGTTCTGGAAATAACCTAAAGTTTCTTCTTCTCTGGTGTCTTTGTTCAGGTTGGAGTACTGCGGGATGTCAGGGATCAGCTGTTCTTCTCTGGTCTCAGCTCTGAAGTCCAACCCCTCCCACCTGAAACATCTGGACCTGAGTGGCAACTACAACCTGCGTGATTCAGGAGTGAAACATCTGTGTGGTTTCCTGGAGAGTCCAGACTGCAGACTGGAGACTCTGAGGTCAGACATGTTTTAGTTTTGTGTTCAGATCAATCTGATGATAAAGTTGTGTTGACACTAACCTGCAGATCAGACTGATCTCCTGCTGATCCACACTGACCATCAGACTGATCTCCTGCTGATCCACACTGACCATCAGACTGATCTCCTGCTGATCCACACTGACCATCAGACTGATCTCCTGCTGATCCACACTGACCATCAGACTGATCTCCTGCTGATCCACACTGACCATCAGACTGATCTCCTGCTGATCCACACTGACCATCAGACTGATCTCCTGCTGATCCACACTGACCATCAGACTGATCTCCTGCTGATCCACACTGACCATCAGACTGATCTGGTTCTTCTTCTCTGGTGTCCTTGTTCAGGTTGGAGCTCTGCGGTCTGTCAGGGATCAGCTGTTCTTCTCTGGTCTCAGCTCTGAAGTCCAACCCCTCCCACCTGAAACATCTGGACCTGAGTAACAACATCCTCCTGCAGGATTCAGATGTGGAGCAGCTGTCTGCTCTGCTGCAGAGTCCACACTACCAGCTGCAGACTCTCAGGTCAGTGGAGGTTGGAGTCGGTCCTGCTGCTTCCAGCAGTTTTCTACTAAAACCAGTGTCTATCAAAGATCCAGTGTTTCCAGTGAAGCTGCAGCTTCTCAGCGGCTGCTTTCCCCAGTAAAGCTGTGAGAGGAGGATGATGACAGGCTGCAGGATCAGAGGATCCAGATGTGTGTTGTAGACCAGTGTTGTGCTGGTGTTCACGTGTCCACAAATAAAGGAGTATTCCAGCTGACGGCCTTCCAGGATGTTCAGACACACAGCTGCTCCACTGCAGCTCTGAACTGTGAAGGAACCCAGAATGGAAAATCCACCAAGAACCTCGTCCATGTGGCCGTTTCACACGGAACACAAACAGGAACAAACAAGAATGGAATTAAGTTTTTCAACCAATAATATAATAAGTTAACACATTATTGGTCTAGTACAGGGGTCGGCAACCCGCGGCTCTAGAGCTGCATGTGGCTCTTTAGCGCCGCCCTAGTGGCTCCTGGAGCTTTTTCAAAAATGTTTCACCTTTTCTTTTTTTTTCTCTTTTTTTTCCTTTTTTTTCTTCTTTTTTCCTTTTTTTCTCTTTTTTCCTTTTTTTCCTTATTTTCTTATTTTTTCCTTTTTTTTCTTCTTTTTTCCTTTTTTTTTGTTTTTTTTCTTCTTTTTTTCTCTTTTCTTCTCCCTTTTTCCTTTCCTTTTTAATTTGGACTTTTTTCTTGACATTTCGACTTTTTCACGAAATTTTGACTTTTATTCTCGACATTTTGAATTTTTTCTCGACATTTTGACTTTTTCCTCAACATTTCCACTTTTTTCTCAACATTTCCACTTTTTCTCAATATTTTGACTTTTTTCTCGACATTTCCACTTTTTTCTCGACATTTCCACTTTTTTCTGGAAGTGCATAATGAATAAATAAATCTCCCCCAGTTCTAACTAATATAGAAACATGCAGCATGTGTTTCTTCATTCTAATTCTGATACAAGACTTTTCATTTTTTGCGGCTCCAGACATATTAGTTTTTGTGTTTTTGGTCCAATATGGATCTAAAACATTTTGGGTTGCCGACCGCTGGTCTAGTAGAAGAAATCAAGTATTTTAAAATCTAATAACTGCAGTGATAATATAATAATATACAAACAGGACTGTATTGTTCATAAAAATGAAATGTTTGTGCAGTTATTTCATCATAAAGAGGTTCAGTTGATGGAATAGTCGTCGTATTGGTTCATCCAGGTTACGAACTCTGCAGAACTCTCCTTGTTTATGAGCATAAATATGTAAACTTATCATTTCATGTGAGTCTCTGAACAAGGGAAGTCAAGACAAAACTGAAACACGAGGACACGGAGTTTCAAAATAAAACAGGAACCTAAACACCAAAACTGGGACATGAACTTCAAACCGGGACAGAACTGAGGGGAGAACATCAACATTAAATGGACCTGACTTCCTCCAATAAATGTCCTTCACGTCAAACTGTCCAAAAGCTCCGTGACTGAGAAGAATCCAGGCTTTCATCCATCAGCCGTCCTGGACCAATCAGTGTTTCATTACCAGCTGAGATCTCTGTGGTCCAGCAGCCTCGTAGAGATTCAGAAAAGTAGAACAGTCTTCCTGGTCCAGTTCTGGGTTCTCTGCTAGTTCTTCTCTCATCCAGACGTCTGGGGTTGAATGGTGCCCACAGTTCCCAGAATGACAGAGAGACTTGACTGAATGTTCCAAGTACTGACTGATGTTGTTCAGGAGGAGATTCAGTCATTCTTGATCAGATCTCTGGAGGAAGGTGTTGAACTCCAGGCTGGTTTCCAGCATCCTCAACCATGGCAGCTAAAGCGTTGGCTCTGGATTGAACATGAGCTTCAGGAAGAAACCCAGGTTCCTCATCAGGAAGGACGGGTTTGATACCAGACCCAGAAGCAGCTTCAGCATCAGACAGAGCAGCCAGTTCAGTGTGAGCAGAGGTGCATGCTGGGACGCTGCACGCACCTCTGCTCACTCATCATTATTTACCTGCTCACATTCATTAGAGCCACCATGGTTTTACATGTCAGTTTACATAAACTCTCATACTTTTACAGTCTTGTTGTGATTTCAGGTGTTTTTTTTTCAGGTGTTTAAAATTATTTCCAGATGTCATGAGTTTAGTGTCAAATAAAACAACAGTCTCATCTGTTTTTATCTGCAGATTAAAATGAACCAAACAGACGACGGTGAAGCAGGTGGCTCCACCAACCTCCACCTTTCCCCTCGTCAAAAACCCTCGTCTAAAAGAGGGTGCATATTGATGTAATGCCCCCCTAGTGGGGCGTGGAGGTACTGCAGGGGGGGTGCCCCCCTAGTGGGCCGTGGAGGTACTGCAGGGGGGGTGCCCCCCTAGTGGGGCGTGGAGGTACTGCAGGGGGGGTGCCCCCCTAGTGGGGCGTGGAGGTACTGCAGGTGGCGCGGGAAGACGGAGCGGAGCTGGAAACCAGACGGCTGCATTGGGATCGGGTCCCGCCGGGTCAATGCAGGATTGGGATGGAGTCTAGCGACAAGTGGAGATCAATGACGGGGAAAATAAACCTCAAAGAAGATCTTTACAAAACAAAGGAGAGGAAAGTCAGATATTTGGAGAATATCAAGAGACAACAGCTGGTTTGAGAAGATCTGCAAGGGAAACAAGCACACACAAGTCACTGATAGAGTGTGGAATAGGAATGTGATTATTTACAACCTGCAGTACAAATAGGAGTTCATGTCTATTAATATATGTTCATAAAATTAATACCCAGGGAAGAAGGCCTAGTTTCAATTACTACTTATTATTGTTAGTATCATAATTGTTGGTTGGTATTTGTATTGAAAAGTGCTAAACAAATAAAGTTATATTATTATTGTTATCATTATTATTATTTTTATTTTATTATTCTAATTATTTCAGTGTCACCGAATCATTTGCCAATACAAGCACTTTTGTTCATGTTCAATTAATAATACAATATAAAATGATAGTTGGGTTTTGTATCTTATTATTAGTAGAGTAATGTTTGTACAATTATATACAATTAATTCTACCAATCTAGGTGGGAACCGTTAGGTGGGGGCTCTAAAATATTTCTAATTCCCCAAGGGGGGCCTGACTGAAAACATTTGAAAACCACTGATGTAAAGTCATTTAATTCACTATTGTCTGACCCTTTGAAATCAATAAATATACTTGTAAAAAAACCACCCTGGTCTGCTCCCACCGCACCTTCCTGCTCTCAGACTAACATTCCTTCTGTCCCTGCTCCTAAATCTGCTGAAAGCAGCAGTGAAGAGACACAACAGCGTGAAGAAGAAGACTCCAACCTGGGAGAAGGATGTGAGCCTTTTATCAGAATGAAGGCGATCCCAGCGAGCAACGCTCCGCCTTCCTCTGGTCCTCTAAAACTCTCCACCACAGGTTCCTGTGAGAGGAAGGAAAAGTCCTGCAGCAGGTCCCGTTCAAGCAGCTTTCCCTCGCCCACTCATCAACCTTCTGCAGAAAGCAGAGCCCTAAAAAGATGTGGAAGTTTCCCTGCCGGGAACCTGAGCAGCAGCTTTGAGGAGTTCCCACCTGCCTGCACTGACTGTGTTTCCAGCATCAATAACCTTTTAAAACCTGAATATCAGCAATAACCCGGTTACACGGCCATGTAAACACCAATAACCCCTTTGAATAACCAGAATATGCTCATATTCTGGTTTTTAAAAACCCCAATATGAGCCCTGGGTTACTCCTTTTAAAACTGAATATTGGGTCATGTAAACGTAACAGAATATCCCCATCAAACGGAACAGGAATCTGTTTTCTGCTCATGCTCTGTTCACAAGGAATCCTGGTCTTTTGAGTCCAGGAAGTTCTTCTAAACACGGAGAAACCAAGACCAGGAGGAGACTAATCACTTCATAAATGGAATGAAGGATATGAACATTTCTGCATTTGTAGACGGTAGAAAGTACCGGGATAGAAGATTTACTAAAAGTTGCTGAAGCAGCATTTGTTTTGGATTTGGATCCAGGAAGAAGAAGCAGAAATGACGGGAATTGTGTCATCACGTTCTCCGTGCGTCGCTGGTTTGATCCAGATAAATGATTAATCACCATGGAAACGGAATATTCCCAATGTTTCAGGAACCGGAATATTAGCAATAACCTGAATTTGGACTGATGTAAACGTAGTCCATGATGTCGTCCAGTTCATCAGGACTCAGAAGGAAACACAAACTCATGTTGTCATCCACGTTGGGAAGAGAAACAAAAATGATAATAATAATAAAAGTTAAAAAAAAAAATATATATATATATATATAGTGACATAACAAAAAAGTAGTAGTAGTGAAATGAATGTAAACTTAAATAAGAAAATAAAATGAAAATGAAATTTGTTATCTAGAGATTAATAATTAGTTCTTAGATCAATGATTAGCAATTCCAGTAATAGTCACAAGTTAAACTAGTAAATACTTGAGTGGGAATGTTGTCATATATCACCCCAGAGTTATATACCAATGTATTAGTAATTATTCTGTTACTATTCTTAGGGATAAAAAACAAAGACATCAGCTCAGTCCTTTGGAAATACTCTCACATTTTCTAAATAAGTAATAAATGGTTTCCAGCTGGAGAAGAACTTTCTAATGAACCCTAATTGTAAACTTTATTTTTTCCAATTTGAATAAATCCATAATATCAATTGCTGCCCTTTTGAACTGTATTTTAGACATGAAGTGATGGATGGCAGCAAACTTCCTACAGCTCAACCAGGACAAACGGAGGTTTTACTCATCGGTCCTGAAGGCCAGAGAGAGAAACTTTTACCAAAGTTACAGGATTTAAATCCTCAAAATCACTTACAAATCTGGGCCTGATTTTTGACTCTGAGCTCACTTTTATTCCACATATCAAAAACAGAACAAAGATGGGAGAATGAACTTCTTTGTAATATTTCTTCTGTTGATTGGGAACAAATGTGTAAAAACATTTATGAAACAACTAATTCAAATTATTGGAAGGAGTTTGCGTGGAAGATTTTAATTAGATATTTTAGGACACCCCAAATTTAAAGTAAGTACAAATGTGATCTAAATTCAAATTGTTGTAGAAAATGCAGGAGCAGATAAAACACCACAGTCGTGTATTCTGGTCGTGTTTAGTTAGAAGTGAATTTAGTGAAAACTCTGTCAGAGAATTGGAGAATATTTTTTGTGTTTCTTTTGATAAAAATCCACTGGTGTTATTACTTGGAAAAACACCAGAGGAAATGAAGAGGAAAGAAACTCACTTGTTTTTAGTTTTAAGAGCAGCATTAATGAAACAAATGACAAGAAATTGGTTAAAGGATGATCATTTAATTAATTCTAAATGGAAGGATCTTGTAAATGACAAATATGGAATGGAAAAAATAACAATGAGACGTAGAAATCCAGTTTATATTTTTGAATAAAGATGGAAAAGATGTATTTATTTATTTATTTCAGATCCCCATTAGTTGCTGCCTCAGCAGCCACTATTCTTCCTGGGGTCCAACAGTACAAATATACATTTCTATAAAACTTTTACAGTACAATATAAAATGTTAGTTAAACAGAATAAAACAAAGTACAAAGAACAGCAACTAAAAAGAAAATAAGACAAAAAAAACAAAAACTAATAAAAACTAAAGATAATAATAAGCAGAAAAAACAATGAAAAAAAAGAAAAGGAATTTTCCTAAGTGAAAAAAACAAACAAACAAACAAACAAAAACAACCAAAAACAGATAGATTAAAGATAAATCCAACTAAAGATAAATAAGTTCATACTAAATGAGGCAAATACAAAAACAAAAACAAAGAAACGTATTTCAATAGAAGAAAATTTAAAAATAGTGAAAACAACCGGAAACGTCACAAAACCTCAGCAAAATAAAATACTAAGAATTGAAATTAAATGCAGAACAAGAAAATATGTTTATTTATATAACACCTAACTCAATTAAATCAATAAGCTAAAACCATTAGACACAATCTAAAACAACCGGTTTCTTTTGAACTTCCTTTCTTAGTCTCCTCTTGAAGCTTCAACTCTGCCACGAGTTGAAATAAGATTTTCTGGAAGTCTATTCCCGTAAGTAACTGCCCTGTACATTACTGTTGTTTTTAGTGCATGGGTTTAGGTTTGGGCAGGTGAAATCACCTCTCATGTCTAGTATGATAGCTGTGGCTATCACTAGCAAGAAGCAACTGAGAAAAGAGATCATTTGGTGTATGACATGTGTAAATATTGTTTAAAAACAGTATCAGGCTACATGCTAGTCTGTCATTGACTTTCATCCATGATAGTTTATTATGCATTTCTTCCACACTACATCTATACGAGCTATGCAGAGCGAGTCTCGCTGCTCTATTTTGGGTAAACTGGATCTTATATATTTCATGTTTGGAGGCGTTAGACCAGATTACTGGGCAGTAATCAATATGTGACAAAACCAGAGATTGTATAACTTGTTTAATAATTGTATTGGTTACAAAATAGGCACTCCTTCTAATGATTGAGAGGCTTCTACTCATTTTTGCTACAATGTTGTTTATGTGAGTGTCCCAAGACAATGTTTCATCAATCGTAACACCCAGTAATCTGGCCTCCTTAACTTGCTCAATTTCAGCTCCATGCAAGGACACACGTAATCTGTGTTCCTTTTTATGAGCATGTTTTGAGCAAATAACAAGACATTTCGTTTTGTATCGATTCAGTTTCAGTGTATTTTCAGTGACCCATTTAGAAATCTGCGTTAACTCTTTTTGAACAATACTGCTCAGATCTGTGTCATTCTTTGCAGATAAATATATTGTTGTGTCATCTGCATAAATTGCAGTGTGAGCATTTTGTTAAATATAAGGCATATCATTTACAAATATCGAGTACAGCAGAGGACCCAGGCAGCTTCCTTGAGGAAGGCCACAATGTAATGTTTTAATAGATGAAAAAGTTCCATTAAACATGACACACTGCCTTCTATTGAATAGGTAGCTTTTCATCCAGCTAATAGATGAGGGTTGGAAACCATAAGCAGCTGGTTTGGAAAGGAGCAGTTCATGGTCAATGATATCAAAGGCAGCACTAAAATCCAACAACACTGTTCCCACCAATAATTTACCATCAATTTGTTTAAGCCAATCATCTGTCAGGTGTGTGAGAGCAGTGCATGTTGAATATCCAGTTTTATACGCATGTTGAAAATCTGAATTGATATTATTTATAGAGAAGTCATTTTGAATTTGTGTAAATACAATTGTTTCCATAAGTTTTCCCAAAACAGGTAAGATACTGATCGGCGTACTGTTTGAGCCAGTGAATGGTTCTTTTCTATTTTTAGGTAAAGCAGTGACTTTAGCTAACTTCCACACTTGAGGATAAATACCCTCTTCCAAACTCAAGTTGAAAATATGGGATATTGGTCCAGCTACAATTTCAGCTGAGAGTTTTAACAGTCTGCTATCTAAATGATCATGTCCACAAGGTTTGTCACATTTCAATTCAGACAAAAGTTTTTTAATTTCTAACATGCTAGTGGGCAGAAATTTAAATTGACATCTTTTGTCGTGCATGATATGTTTTTTTATAATTGATTCAGAAAGTTGACTATTTCCAGGCAGCATACTGTTTCTTATTGTATTTACTTTATCTATGAAATAATTATTGAAATGATCTGCAATTTCTTTGGGCTTGGTGATGAAACCATCACCTGATTCAATGAAAGATGTGGATTTTTTCATTTTATCTTTACCCATGATTTGATTGAGAGTACTCCAAAGTTTTTTACTGTCATGTTTCATTTCTTCAATTTTTGATTGATAGTAAAGCCTTTTTTTCTGTTTATTTAATTTGGTCACTTTGTTTCTTAAAGAGCGATATACCAGCCAATCCTCTGAGCACCCTGAGTTTGTAGCATTTTTTTTCAATTGATTTCTTTCTTTCATTAATTTTCTCAAGTCAGAGTCGAGCCGAGGTGCTTTGACAGATCTGACGGTAAGTTTTTTTAGTGGTGCATGCTTGTCACAGACAGAGGAAAACAACTTCATAAATTCATGTAGAACATCTTCAGTATGAGTAAACTGTAATACACTGTCCCACTTTATTTTGTGCATATCTTCAATAAATGTACTATCACAGAAATGCTTATAGATTCTTTTATATATAATTTTAGGACCCATTTTGGGGACTTTGGCTTTTCTTGCTGTGGCTATCATGTTATGGTCACTGAAACCAATAGGAACTGACACAACATTTGAGCATTTATCAGTTGAGTTCGTAAAGAAATGATGAATACAGGTTGAAGATGATACACCAGATTTCTTTATATTCATTCTGGTTGGTAAGTTTACCATTTGAGATAGGTTACATACAGTGGCAATGTCATTAAGCTTTCTTTTCATAGGGCGGCTTTTTGAGAGCCAGTCTATATTCAAGTCTCCTACAAAATACATTTCTCTGTCTGTGTCTGAAACATTCTGAAGCATTGAACAGATGTTTTCAAGATAAACAGCATCACAGTTCGGTGGCCTATAACAGCAACATATTAGTAATGGCTTGAGATGAGGCAAATGAACCTGAATCCAGATTGCTTCCACGTCTGGATAGTTAAGATTACCTCTTCATTTTGTTGGAATATGATCGTGTATATAAAAAGCTTCTCCACCTCCGTGTCTGTTTCTATCCAGTCTGATTATATTGGAGCCTTGTAAACATATTTCAGTATTGTCCATTGATTCATCCAGATGACTTTCAGAAATTGCCACTATGTGTAGATCATTTTCTAACATAATGTTACTCAACTCATTGACCTTATTTTTCAGGGAGTTTAATAGACATATTGTATAAAGTCAGCTATGCCGATGGATGTCAGAAAGAACAAAAGAACAATTAGCAATACTAAACACAAAGTCAAAGTCCCACACACCTGAACCAACAGCAGAATTTTCCTTCTATGCATATTTTTCCAAATCTTTCATGCTTCTGACCACTAGCACTTTACCTGTTCAGGTGTGCCATTTAGCTTTATGTAGATTTTACAGTTGGAGGTCCATGTTGCTTGAATTTCTTTCTCTTTGCGTAGGTAGCGCGCTTTTCTTGCAATATCAGCATTATTTTTGGTTAAATGTTCATTGAGGTAAACATTTGTTCCCTTGAGCCTCTTACCCTGTTGCAGAAGATTGCTTTTGTATTTTCTGTTTGCAAAGCTCATGATGATGGTTGCTGGCTTGCTTTTGTCTCTCTGGGGCAGAGGGGGGCAGGCTTCTATGTTGTCCTTGTTTCTACTGATTCCCTTATTCTGGAGGAACGTAACCACCTGCTGCTCCACTGAGTCCAGATCCTGCTCAGTGGGCTCTGGTTGTTCCGCCCGGACTTCAATGCAGCAGCAAATGACCCCGGTCTTATCCACAGTCCTGTGACAATGACATCATTCATCCGAGTGTATTGTTCCATATTTGATCATCTGCTTTCCAATTGTGCAATCTTGACATCTTTCTCTTCATTCTGCTTTTCAGTTCTTTGATCTCTTTTATCATGTCCATTAAAATGTCTTGCTTACTTGTCATAGCTTCCATTTGATGTCCCATGAACTCCAAGGATTTTCTCACTTCATCATTCGATCTCTTCAGTTCTTCCATGTCTCTTTTCGTAGCCATCTTGGTACTGATTCTTTAACCAGTTGCTGCTGGAAGCTTCCTGGCTGCTGGTAGGAGCCACTTTGTTGCTGGGAGAGGCCTGCTGTAGTTAGGCCTGGTGGTAGCCGCCGCTGGCCTGGTGGTAGCCGCCGCTGGCCTGGTGGTAGCCGCCGCTGGCCTGGTGGTAGCCGCCGCTGGCCTGGTGGTAGCCGCCGCTGGCCTGGTGGTAGCCGCCGCTGGCCTGGTGGTAGCCGCCGCTGGCCTGGTGGTAGCCGCCGCTGGCCTGGTGGTAGCCGCCGCTGGCCTGGTGGTAGCCGCCGCTGGCCTGGTGGTAGCCTCCGCTGGCCTGGTGGTAGCCGCCGCTGGCCTGGTGGTAGCCGCCGCTGGCCTGGTGGTAGCCGCCGCTGGCCTGGTGGTAGCCGCTGCTTGCCAGGTGGTAGCCGCCGCTGGCCTGGTGGTAGCCTCCGCTGGCCTGGTGGTAGCCGCCGCTGGCCTGGTGGTAGCCGCCGCTGGCCTGGTGGTAGCTGCTGCTGGCCTGGTGGTAGCCGCCGCTGGCCTGGTGGTAGCCGCCGCTGGCCTGGTGATAGCTGCTGCTGGCCTGGTGGTAGCCGCCGCTGGCCTGGTGGTAGCCGCCGCTGGCCTGGTGGTAGCCGCCGCTGGCCTGGTGGTAGCCGCCGCTGGCCTGGTGGTAGCCGCCGCTGGCCTGGTGGTAGCCGCCGCTGGCCTGGTGGTAGCCGCCGCTGCTCACAGATTGAATGTCCCATGACAATTATACAGTAATATAATATGAAAATAAGGTACAAACAATAATAAATAAATTAAATACATGACATTTAAGTAAAATAATACAGCAAAGTCCATCATACAAGGGGTAAGTAAGGATATCAGTCTTCTAAATCAGTGGGAAAATGTCTTAACACTTCATACATTTTTTGTGCTTTTGTTTCAGTTATTAGTTTTAAAGATTTTAAATATAATCCAAATTAATTTAAATTACAGCCGGTATGTTAAACATGTCTGGTCCTCGATTCTTCTCTATTTTAGGTTTCATGATCTGTTTTATGTTTCATGTCTTGTGTCTTGTCAATATTGTCTTATATATTGTTTTATTGCAGTTTTGCACTTTTGTTAATTACAGAACTATTCATAAATTACCGACCGAAATTACATTAATTAATGAAAGAAGAAGGATGAAGATTGTTTTTGCACTAATTTCTCCTCGAAACAGACTAGTTTTGCCTTTTTAACTGTTTATTGTGGATTTATTTTGAAAGGAATAACAGGAAGTTCTATTGTCATTTAAACCTTCTAACTTTACACTGACTGCAGTTACCTTGTATAACCGCTAGAGGGCGAACTGTTGCAATCCTTTATTGAAAAAACACCATAGAACTCGGTTTATTACATAATATATACTATAAAAATAAACTATATTATACTATAACTTTATTATACTATAACCTGAACTGTCACCTCAAGGAAAACCCTTAAAAAAGAGAAAAAAGAGACTCCTTTAACCGTGAAACTGTGGTTTTGTGTTGCTTCTCACAGCAGGTTTGGGTTTTTTTCTTAATTCTTTTATTTGTGTCAAAGGTTCATTCTAAAACAAACATGGTAAATCTACATTCCATACAAATACATTTGTAATTGAAACGAGGTTGATAAAGGGAACAGTAGATTGGACACTGTATGTTCGTTCCTTTTTATTTATTTCAACATGTATAAAAAAGAAGAAGAAAAGATAAGAAAACAAATACAGGTGGACATTCCACCACATAAAGAAAAAAAACACATCAAAACACATATTTCAGTTACATGTTGGAAAAGGAGTGGGAGGAAGTATAAATGTATTTAATCCCACCCCCTTTCCACAACTAAACATAAATTATATGTCTGTATTTACTTTTTATACTATACACTAATTTGTATAAATAAATATATATCATTTTTACAAAAATAACCTGTTTAATACCAGATGTAAGCTCTATCATAAATATAATATAGTATGTAAACCTGAGAATAAAGTGTGTAGATTGAATGTCCCATGACAATTATACAGTAATATAATATGAAAATAAGGTACAAACAATAATAAATAAATTAAATACATGACATTTAAGTAAAATAATACAGCAAAGTCCATCATACAAGGGGTAAGTAAGGATATCAGTCTTCTAAATCAGTGGGAAAATGTCTTAACACTTCATACATTTGTTGTGCTTTTGTTTCAGTTATTAGTTTTAAAGATTTTAAATATAATCCAAATTAATTTAAATCACAGCCGGTATGTTAAACATGTCCGGTCCTCGATTCTTCTCTATTTTAGGTTTCATGATCTGTTTTATGTTTCATGTCTTGTGTCTTGTCAATATTGTCTTTTATTGCAGTTTTGCACTTTTGTTAATTACAGAACTATTCATAAATTACCGACCGAAATTACATTAATTAATGACAGAAGACGGATGGAGATTGTTTTTGCACTAATTTCTCCTCGAAACAGACTTGTTTTGGCTTTTTAACTGTTTATTGTGTATTTATTTTGAAAGGAATAACAGGAAGTTCTATTGTCATTTAAACCTTCTAACTTTACACTGACTGCAGTTACCTTGTATAACCGCTAGAGGGCGAACTGTTGCAATCCTTTATTGAAAAAACACCATAGAACTCGGTTTATTACATAATATATACTATAAAAATAAACTATATTATACTATAACTTTATTATACTATAACCGGAACTGTCACCTCGAGGAAAACCCTTAAAAAAGAGAAAAAAGAGACTCCTTTAACCGTGAAACTGTGCTTTTGTGTTGCTTCTCACAGCAGGTTTGGGTTTTTTTCTTAATTCTTTTATTTGTGTCAAAGGTTCATTCTAAAACAAACATGGTAAATCTACATTCCATACAAATACATTTGTAATTGAAACGAGGTTGATAAAGGGAACAGTAGATTGGATACTGTATGTTCGTTCGTTTTTATTTATTTCAACATGTATAAAAAAAAGAAGAAAAGATAAGAAAACAAATACAGGTGGACATTCCACCACATAAAGAAAAAAAACACATCAAAACACATATTTCAGTTACATGTTCGAAAAGGAGTGGGAGGAAGTATAAATGTATTTAATCCCACCCCCTTTCCACAACTAAACATAAATTATATGTCTGTATTTACTTTTTATACTATACACTAATTTGTATAAATAAATATATATCATTTTTACAAAAATAACCTGTTTAATACCAGATGTAAGCTCTATCATAAATATAATATAGTATGTAAACCTGAGAATAAAGTGTGTAGATTGAATGTCCCATGACAATTATACAGTAATATAATATGAAAATAAGGTACAAACAATAATAAATACATTAAATACATGACATTTAAGTAAAATAATACAGCAAAGTCCATCATACAAGGGGTAAGTAAGGATATCAGTCTTCTAAATCAGTGGGAAAATGTCTTAACACTTCATACATTTTTCGTGCTTTTGTTTCAGTTATTAGTTTTAAAGATTTTAAATATAATCCAAATTAATTTAAATCACAGCCGGTATGTTAAACATGTCCGTCCTCGATTCTTCTCTATTTTAGGTTTCATGATCTGTTTTATGTTTCATGTCTTGTGTCTTGTCAATATTGTCTTTTATTGCAGTTTTGCACTTTGGTCCGCTGTTTTTGTTTACAGATCTAAAAAATAAAGTAAATACGTAGTTTTTTTTAATTCTTTTGCAGAAAGTTTGATGACTGTTGTTGCGATGATGAGAACAGACCGCCCTCTGGTGGTGACACTAGAAACTACCGTTTTCTTCCACTTAACCACATTATCGTCTGTAATTCATTTTAATTACAGAACTATTCATAAATTACCGACTGTAATTACATTAATTAATGACAGAAGACAGATGAAGATTGTTCTTGCACTAATTTCTCCTCGAAACAAACTCGTTTTGACTTTTTAACTGTTTATTGTGGATTTATTTTGAAAGGAATAACAGGAAGTACGTTTGTCATTTAAATCTTCTAACTTTACACTGACTGCAGTTACCTTGTGTAACCACTAGAGGGCGAACTGTTGCAATCCTTTATTGAAAAAACACCATAGAACTCGGTTTATTACATAATATATACTATAAAAATAAACTATATTATACTATAACTTTATTAAACTATAACCGGAACTGTCACCTCGAGGAAAACCCTTAAAAAAGAGAAAAAAGAGACTCCTTTAACCGTGAAACTGTGGTTTTGTGTTGCTTCTCACAGCAGGTTTGGGTTTTTTTCTTAATTCTTTTATTTGTGTCAAAGGTTCATTCTAAAACAAACATGGTAAATCTACATTCCATACAAATACATTTGTAATTGAAACGAGGTTGATAAAGGGAACAGTAGATTGGACACTGTATGTTCGTTCGTTTTTATTTATTTCAACATGTATAAAAAAAAAGAAGAAGAAAAGATAAGAAAACAAATCCAGGTGGACATTCCACCACATAAAGAAAAAAAACACATCAAAACACATATTTCAGTTACATGTTGGAAAAGGAGTGGGAGGAAGTATAAATGTATTTAATCCCACCCCCTTTCCACAACTAAACATAAATGATATGTCTGTATTTACTTTTTATACTATACACTAATTTGTATAAATAAATATATATCATTTTTACAAAAATAACCTGTTTAATACCAGATGTAAGCTCTATCATAAATATAATATAGTATGTAAACCTGAGAATAAAGTGTGTAGAGATTGAATGTCCCATGACAATTATACAGTAATATAATATGAAAATAAGGTACAAACAATAATAAATAAATTAAATACATGACATTTAAGTAAAATAATACAGCAAAGTCCATCATACAAGGGGTAAGTAAGGATATCAGTCTTCTAAATCAGTGGGAAAATGTCTTAACACTTCATACATTTGTTGTGCTTTTGTTTCAGTTATTAGTTTTAAAGATTTTAAATATAATCCAAATTAATTTAAATCACAGCCGGTATGTTAAACATGTCCGGTCCTCGATTCTTCTCTATTTTAGGTTTCATGATCTGTTTTATGTTTCATATCTTGTGTCTTGTCAATATTGTCTTTTATTGCAGTTTTGCACTTTGGTCCGCTGTTTTTGTTTAAAGTGCTAAAAAATAAAGTAAATACATAGCTTTTAACACTATTTTGTATAAAGTTTATACAGTTATACAATCTGCAACTTTACTGAGGCAGCAGTATTAATAACAACACAAATAAAATGAAATACAACAAAATAAAAAACATTTGTAGCTTTTCTTTATTTTTCTACAGTTTCGTGACTGGTGTTACGGTGTTACGATCGCCCTCTGGTGGTGACACTAGAAACTACAGTTTTGTTCCATTTAACGACATTATCGTCTGTAATTCATTTTAATTACAGAACTATTCATAAATTATCGACTGTAATTACATTAATTAATGACAGAAGACAGATGAATACTGTTTTTGCACTAATTTCTCCTAGAAACAGACTCGTTTTTTGCCTTTTTAACTGTTTATTGTGGATTTATTTTGAAAGCAATAACAGGAAGTACTTTTGTCATTTAAACCTTCTAACTTTACACTGACTGCAGTTACCTTGTATAACCGCTAGAGGGCGAACTGTTGCAATCCTTTATTGGAAAAACACCATAGAACTCGGTTTATTACATAATATATACTATAAAAATAAACTATATTAAACTATAACTTTATTATACTATAACTGGAACTGTCACCCCGAGGAAAACTCTTAAAAAAGAGAAAAAAGAGACTCCTTTAACCGTGAAACTGTGGTTTTGTGTTGCTTCTCACAGCAGGTTTGGGTTTTTTTCTTAATTCTTTTATTTGTGTCAAAGGTTCATTCTAAAACAAACATGGTAAATCTACATTCCATACAAATACATTTGTAATTGAAACGAGGTTGATAAAGGGAACAGTAGATTGGATACTGTATGTTCGTTCCTTTTTATTTATTTCAACATGTCACTTGCCTGATGGCTACCTGATGATGGGGAAGTGACATCACTTCCTGTAGACGGCGGTGACATCACTTCCTGTCAGACGGCGGTGACATCACTTCCTGTCAGACGGTGTTGTTCTTCATCAGCGCCTGCTCCCCGAACAGCTGCTTGAAGTGGAAGACGTGATCGTCACAGTGTTCCCCTGAAACACACACATTATACACACATAATACACAATAAATACACAATACACACACACACACACACACACACACACACACACACACACACACACACATAATACACAATAAATACACAATACACACACACACACACACATTATACACAATAAATACACACTATACACACACACGTCACAGTGTTCCCCTGGAACACACAATAAATACACAATACACACACATAAATACACACACACACACACACACACACACACGTGTTCGTCACAGTGTTCCCCTGGAACACAATACACAATAAATACACAATATACACACATAATACACACACACACACACACACAATAAATACACACACCCCTGACCTTTGACCCCTCACCTGGGGTGAAGGCGGGGCTCCCCCTGACCTTTGACCTCTCACCTGGGGTGAAGGCGGGGCTCCCCCTGACCTTTGACCTCTCACCTGGGGTGAAGGCGGGGCTCCCCCTGACCTTTGACCTCTCACCTGGGGTGAAGGCGGGGCTCCCCCTGACCTTTGACCCCTCACCTGGGGTGAAGGCGGGGCTCCCCCTGACCTTTGACCTCTCACCTGGGGTGAAGGCGGGGCTCCCCCTGACCTTTGACCCTCACCTGGGGTGAAGGCGGGGCTCCCCCTGACCTTTGACCCTCACCTGGGGTGAAGGCGGGGCTCCCCCTGACCTTTGACCTCTCACCTGGGGTGAAGGCGGGGCTCCCCCTGACCTTTGACCCTCACCTGGGGTGAAGGCGGGGCTCCCCCTGACCTTTGACCCTCACCTGGGGTGAAGGCGGGGCTCCCCCTGACCTTTGACCCTCACCTGGGGTGAAGGCGGGGCTCCCCCTGACCTTTGACCCTCACCTGGGGTGAAGGCGGGGCTCCCCCTGACCTTTGACCCTCACCTGGGGTGAAGGCGGGGCTCCCCCTGACCTTTGACCTCTCACCTGGGGTGAAGGCGGGGCCCCCCCCCTGACCTTTGACCCCTCACCTGGGGTGAAGGCGGGGCTCCCCCTGACCTTTGACCTCTCACCTGGGGTGAAGGCGGGGCTCCCCCCCCTGACCTTTGACCCCTCACCTGGGGTGAAGGCGGGGCTCCCCCCCCCTGACCTTTGACCCCTCACCTGGGGTGAAGGCGGGGCTCCCCCCCCCTGACCTTTGACCTCTCACCTGGGGTGAAGGCGGGGCTCCCCCTGACCTTTGACCCCTCACCTGGGGTGAAGGCGGGGCTCCCCCTGACCTTTGACCCCTCACCTGGGGTGAAGGCGGGGCTCCCCCGGAGCCGCTGGTTCCTCTGCTGGAAGGATCTGAAGATGGTGTAGAACAACATCTGGTCCCCCGTCTGCCGGGCCGCGTCCAGGAACTTCCGGGCCGAGACGTTGTCGTGGCCGCCTGGGGAGACCGGGACCAGAACCAGTTAGAACCAGAACCAGTTAGAACCAGAACCAGTTAGAACCAGAACCAGTTAGGACCAGTTAGAACCAGAACCAGGACCAGTTAGACCCGGTTAAATCAGGGGTCGGCAACCCAAAATTTTTTAGATCCATATTGTACGGTGTCCACTAGGGCTGCAACGATTCGTCGACGTTGTCGACAAAAATCCATAATCAAAATTGTCGACAGTGAATCGGGTGTGTGACTATTTGTATAGAAATGATCTGTTTGAAGTCTTTCAGTCAGGGTTCAGAATGCATCATAGCACAGAGACAGCACTTGTTCGAGTCACGAATGACCTCCTTATGGCCTCAGATAAGGGATTAGTTTCCATACTGGTTCTACTGGACCTCAGTGCTGCTTTTGACACTATAGATCATGGCATTTTACTGCACAGGTTAGAGCATGTTGTTGGGATTAAAGGGACAGCTCTATGTTGGTTTAAATCATACCTATCTGACAGGTTCCAGTTTGTTCATGTACATGAGGTTTCTTCAGAACAGTCAAGGGTCTGTTATGGTGTTCCGCAGGGTTCAGTGCTAGGGCCAATCTTGTTCAGTTTATACATGCAGCCGTTGGGAAGTATAATCCAGAATCACGGCATACACTTTCATTGTTATGCTGATGATACGCAGCTCTACTTGTCTATGAAGCCGGATGAAACAGAACCGTTAGTTAAACTTCAGGCATGTCTTAGGGACATCAAGGACTGGATGTCCAGAAATTTCCTGCTTCTAAATTCAGATAAAACAGAGGTTATCATTCTTGGTCCAGAGCATCTTAGGATGGGACTAGATGGTGTTGCGATGGCTTCCAGTGCAACTGTGAGAAACCTTGGTGTTATTTTCGATCAGGATTTGTCGTTTAAACCATATGTTAATCAGGTTTGTAAAATAGCCTTTTTCCATCTCCGTAATATTGCAAAGATTAGGAAAATCCTCTCGCAGAGTGATGCAGAAAAACTAGTTCATGCGTTTGTATCTTCTAGACTAGATTACTGTAATGTGTTGTTAGCAGGATGTCCAAGTAATTTGCTGAATAGGCTCCAGCTGATCCAAAATGCAGCAGCACGAGTACTGACAGGAATTAGCAGGAGAGACCACGTCTCTCCAGTGTTAGCGTCGCTCCATTGGTTACCCGTAAAATTCAGAATCCAATTTAAAATTTTATTACTTGCGTATAAAGCCCAAAACGGCTTAGCTCCGCATTATTTGCAAGACCTGATAGTGCCTTATGTTCCTGGCCGAGCTCTCCGCTCCCAGGGTGCAGGTTTACTCGTAGTTCCTAGAGTATCTAAATGTAGATTTGGAGGGCGGGCGTTCTGCTATCAGGCACCACTACTATGGAACCAACTTCCAATCTGGGTTAAGGAGGCTGACACCACCTCCACCTTTAAAACTAAACTTAAAACCTTTCTGTTTAGTAAAGCCTATAGTTAGTGTTTAGTAAACCTCTAGCTGGTGTTGGTAAATCTCTAGGTAGTGTAAACTCTAGTGTGTTAGAGTCAGTAGTTACAGCTATAGAACAAGACTATAATAGTTAGTGTTTAGTAAAGCCTATAGTTAGTGTTTAGTAAACCTCTAGCTGGTGTTGGTAAATCTCTAGGTAGTGTAAACTTTAGTGTGTCAGAGTCGCTCCTGTAGTTTCTTGTGCTGGCCCCCCCTTCTCCTCCCTTTTCTCTCTTTTGTCCATGTTGCAGCATCCTTTGCCGGACACCGGAACCTGCAGGTGGTCGTGGGTGGCTTGTAGCTTGCATTACGGAGCACAAGTCTTTTCCTGACCCTGCACCCCAACCTGGGACTTGCTGATTGGGCCGGAGCTTCGGGAGCTGCGTGCTGGCCTGCGGTCCCCACCCCTGGTCATCCCGTTGCTGGCCCCCCCTTCTCCTCCCTTTTCTCTCTTTTGTCCTGCAGGTGGTCGTGGGTGGCTGTAGCTTGCATTACGGAGCACAAGTCTTTTCCTGACCCTGCACCCCAACCTGGGACTTGCTGATTGGGCCGGAGCTTCGGGAGCTGCGTGCCGGCCTGCGGTCCCCACCCCCGGTCATCCTGTTGCTGCTTCCACCTGCCTGCTGTGCTGTTGCCGTCCCTGACCCACCAGTCTGGCCCTCGGCAGGAGGGTCCCCCCTTATGATCCAGGTCCTGGTCCAGGTTTCTTCCCTCCTAAAGGGGAGTTTTTCCTTGCCACTGTTTGGCTTAAGGTTTTTCTCCCACTAGGGGAGTTTTTACCTGCCATTGTTTATGTAATAACTGCTCGGGGGTCATGTTCATGTTCTGGATCTCTGGAAAGCGTCTAGAGACAACTCTGTTGTATTAGACGCTATATAAATAAAATTGAATTGAATTAAAAAAAAAATTGAATGAATCCATTGTGGACAATTGTCTCCAGACGTGTTTTTTTAACGGAGTGAGACGTCTCACTTCAATACAATCTCTGCTGAGAGTCACGCATGCACGACTGCGTCTGAGCGCAGCTGCAGGTAATACAACTTTGATAAAAAATAAAATAAAAAGTTTGGGACGGACAAAGTATTAAATTAAGTCAGATATTTGGAGAAACTGCATTTAGTGTCTGTGGAGCATCTTGGAAGAGAGACGGACGGGACCGCAGTCGGTCAGAAACATTCTCTCCCTCCACAGCAATGGAATGGCCAAGCCATTCATTTGTTAAATTCATTAGTTTCATTCTAAACTTTGTTTATTTTACGTTATTTATTAGTATTATTTGAGCCACTCATAGCTACTCTCGTTGCTAAAACCTCAATCACATAATTGATGCAGCGCAAAAGGAGAAAAAAGGCTTGTGCGCTGATGACAGTGATGGATTTGCATCTAACTTTCAGTCAGGTTCCTATGAACTGTCAATTATCCATCAAACTCCACAATGATCATGTTAACATTAAATCAGATAGATATGTCTGGACTTTTCTCTTGCGGGACGGGAGAAGACACTAAAAAAAAGCATCTTTATTATTGTGCGCCGTGCGGGCATGAATTCATGAGTTTTGCGGGAGGGGCGGGAGTGGAACACACGTTGCAGGCGGTAATGGTCAGAAATGCAGCGGGAGCAGGATGAAGAAAACAGTCCCTGTACTGTTCTCTCTACGTGTTATGCTCTTGCGTGAACGTAGATTAAACAGCCAGCCAAACTCCTTATTCAGAAGCCAGGATGTGAGCGTCTTGCTCCTTTAATTTTCTTGTTACACATAAGTCAGCATTTCTGACTGCACTGAATTCGGTGTAAAACTATAAAAGAAAGACACAAAAAATGTCTTAATAACAGCATAACAGCCATAAAATATCAGTGTCTGTGTTTTAACTGCTTATTATTAACTCGACAGGTATTAGCTCAACAGCTAAAAAGTTAGCAGGTAAGTAAACACTACTGTAACACAAGCAGAACATATTCAACTGTTCCTTTCTACACAAAATGCTTTCGAAATATATTAACACATCTTATCACACCTGTAAACTATGTGTAACACTTACAACCATTGCTTTCTGAAGGATAACTGCATCATTGCGGCCGTGAGACAATGTAAACAAACAAGTTTTCTCCGTTTTTCTCACCGTACTACCTACTTCCGGTTCGGGAGATTTTCAAAATAAAGGCGCCGGAAATACATGTTAATGTAGAAAAACAGATAAACATCTCAACATCGTTTTTAGCGACTTTCAAACATATTAAAATACATTCAGGGCAGAACAGTCCCGCTATAGCAGGATGAGGCTCTAGTACCATCTTTCTTGTGTTTATTATCATTTGCCACATAATTAATGCAACCTCATACTAAATTTAAAAAAAAAAATACTAATTATCCGATTAGTCGACTAATCGTGTCAATAGTCGGTGACTAGTCGACTATTAAAATAGTCGTTAGTTGCAGCCCTAGTGTCCAAGACCCGCCATTGCTAAAAATAAAAGTAACAGAAACAACAGAAACAGAAACAAACGCTGCTGCAAATTAAAGAAACGCTTAGCAAATAAAATAAACGCTGCAAACAAATAGAAACGCAGCTGCAAATAAAAAACGCTGAAAATATAAAGAAACCCCGCTTCAAATAAAATAAAAAAGCCACAACGGAAGTGAATTACCTGGGGCTGTTTTTGCCGACGCACCGGTGTTTTGACGGGAGAGGTGTTGTTTTTTTTGTTGCTTTTATCATTAATAATAATGCCAAGAATAATCTAAAGCGTGGGTAACAATAGTTATTTGTATGAATGTGAAGTTGAAGCGTGTGTGGTGTTCAGGGACTTCTCCTCTCACGTAAAAACACTGGTGCATCAGCAAAAATAGTCCCCGGTAATTCACTTCCGTTGTGGCTTTTTTATTTGCGTTGTTTTATTTTCAGCGGCGTTTCTTTTTATTTCAGCGTTTCTTTAATTTGCAGCGGCGTTTGTTTCTGTTTGCAGCGTTACTTTTATTTTTAGCAATGGCGGGTCTCGGCCTCTGTAATATTGGACCAAAAACACAAAAAACGAATATGTCTGGAGCTGCAAAAAATGAAAAGTGTTCTGTTGTGGCGGACACAATAACGGACCTCGCACCCATCAGGACTGTATGGAAGGGGGCGTGGTCACAAGCATTTATTTGGTTGCTTAGCAACGTGTTAGTTTACAGTTGTCAACCGTCAGTTCTTTTGGTCAGTTGGATTCCGCTGTCACGGAATAAAGACGTGTTTTACCAACCTCTGGAGTCGAGCCTCATCCTGCCACAGTACCTTATTTTCATATTATATTACTGTATAATTGTCATGGGACATTCAATCTACACACTTTATTCTCAGGTTTACATACTATATTATATTTATGATAGAGCTTACATCTGGTATTAAACAGGTTATTTTTGTAAAAATGATATATATTTATTTATACAAATTAGTGTATAGTATAAAAAGTAAATACAGACATATATTTATGTTTAGTTGTGGAAAGGGGGTGGGATTAAATACATTTATACTTCCTCCCACTCCTTTTCCAACATGTAACTGAAATATGTGTTTTGATGTGTTTTTTTTCTTTATGTGGTGGAATGTCCACCTGTATTTGTTTTCTTATCTTTTCTTCTTCTTTTTTTATACATGTTGAAATAAATAAAAAGGAACAAACATACAGTATCCAATCTACTGTTCCCTTTATCAACCTCGTTTCAATTACAAATGTATTTGTATGGAATGTAGATTTACCATGTTTGTTTTAGAATGAACCTTTGACACAAATAAAAGAATTAAGAAAAAAACCCAAACCTGCTGTGAGAAGCAACACAAAACCACAGTTTCACGGTTAAAGGAGTCTCTTTTTTCTCTTTTTTAAGGGTTTTCCTCGAGGTGACAGTTCCGGTTATAGTATAATAAAGTTAGAGTATAATATAGTTTATTTTTATAGTATATATTTATGTAATAAACCGAATTATATAGTGTTTTTTCAATAAAGGATTGCAAAAGTTCGCCCTCTAGCGGTTATACAAGGTAACTGCAGTCAGTGTAAAGTTAGAAGGTTTAAATGACAAAAGTACTTCCTGTTATTCCTTTCAAAATAAATCCACAATAAACAGTTAAAAAGTCAAAACGAGTTTCTTTCCAGGAGAAATTAGTGCAAAAACAATCTTCATCTGTCTTCTGTCATTAATTAATGTAATTACAGTCGGTAATTTATGAATAGTTCTGTAATTGAAATGAATTACAGACGAAAATGTCGTTAAGTGGAAGAAAACGGTAGTTTCTAGTGTCACCACCAGAGGGCGGTCTGTTCTCATCATCGCAACAACAGTCATCAAACTTTCTGCAGAAGAATAAAAAAAAAAACTACGGATTTACTTTATTTTTTAGCACTTTAAACAAAAACAGCGGACCAAAGTGCAAAACTGCAATAAAAGACAATATTGACAAGACACAAGACATGAAACATAAAACAGATCATGAAACCTAAAATAGAGAAGAATCGAGGACCGGACATGTTTAACATACCGGCTGTAATTTAAATTACTTTGGATTATATTTAAAATCTTTAAAACTAATAACTGAAACAAAAGCACAAAAAATGTATGAAGTGTTAAGACATTTTCCCACTGATTTAGAAGACTGATATCCTTACTTACCCCTTGTATGATGGACTTTGCTGTATTATTTTACTTAAATGTCATGTATTTAATTTATTTATTATTGTTTGTACCTTATTTTCATATTATATTACTGTATAATTGTCATGGGACATTCAATCTACACACTTTATTCTCAGGTTTACATACTATATTATATTTATGATAGAGCTTACATCTGGTATTAAACAGGTTATTTTTGTAAAAATGATATATATTTATTTATACAAATTAGTGTATAGTATAAAAAGTAAATACAGACATATCATTTATGTTTAGTTGTGGAAAGGGGGTGGGATTAAATACATTTATACTTCCTCCCACTCCTTTTCCAACATGTAACTGAAATATGTGTTTTGATGTGTTTTTTTTCTTTATGTGGTGGAATGTCCACCTGGATTTGTTTTCTTATCTTTTCTTCTTCTTTTTTTATACATGTTGAAATAAATAAAAAGGAACAAACATACAGTATCCAATCTACTGTTCCCTTTATCAACCTCGTTTCAATTACAAATGTATTTGTATGGAATGTAGATTTACCATGTTTGTTTTAGAATGAACCTTTGACACAAATAAAAGAATTAAGAAAAAAACCCAAACCTGCTGTGAGAAGCAACACAAAACCACAGTTTCACGGTTAAAGGAGTCTCTTTTTTCTCTTTTTAAGGGTTTTCCTCGAGGTGACAGTTCCGGTTATAGTTTAATAAAGTTATAGTATAATATAGTTTATTTTTATAGTATATATTATGTAATAAACCGAGTTCTATGGTGTTTTTTCAATAAAGGATTGCAACATTTCGCCCTCTAGCGGTTATACAAGGTAACTGCAGTCAGTGTAAAGTTAGAAGGTTTAAATGACAAAATTACTTCCTGTTATTCCTTTCAAAATAAATCCACAATAAACAGTTAAAAAGGCAAAACTAGTCTGTTTCGAGGAGAAATTAGTGCAAAAACAATCTTCATCCGTCTTCTGTCATTAATTAATGTTATTACAGTCGGTAATTTATGAATAGTTCTGTAATTAAAATGAATTGCAGACGATAATGTCGTTAAATGGAACAAAACTGTAGTTTCTAGTGTCACCACCAGAGGGCGGTCGTAACACCGTAACACCAGTCATGAAACTGTAGAAAATAAAGAAAAGCTACAAATGATTTTTATTTTGTTGTATTTCATTTTATTTGTGTTGTTATTAAAACTGCTGCCTCAGTAAAGTTGTAGATTGTATAACTGTATAAACTTTATACAAAATAGTGTTAAAAGCTATGTACTTACTTCATTTTTTAGCACTTTAAACAAAAACAGCGGACCAAAGTGCAAAACTGCAATAAAAGACAATATCGACAAGACACAAGATATGAAACATAAAACAGATCATGAAACCTAAAATAGAGAAGAATCGAGGACGGACATGTTTAACATACCGGCTGTGATTTAAATTAATGTGGATTATATTTAAAATCTTTAAAACTAATAACTGAAACAAAAGCACAAAAAATGTATGAAGTGTTAAGACATTTTCCCACTGATTTAGAAGACTGATATCCTTACTTACCCCTTGTATGATGGACTTTGCTGTATTATTGTACTTAAATGTCATGTATTTAATCTATTTATTATTGTTTGTACCTTATTTTCATATTATATTACTGTATAATTGTCATGGGACATTCAATCTACACACTTTATTCTCAGGTTTACATACTATATTATATTTATGATAGAGCTTACATCTGGTATTAAACAGGTTATTTTTGTAAAAATGATATATATTTATTTATACAAATTAGTGTATAGTATAAAAAGTAAATACAGACATATCATTTATGTTTAGTTGTGGAAAGGGGGTGGGATTAAATACATTTATACTTCCTCCCACTCCTTTTCCAACATGTAACTGAAATATGTGTTTTGATGTGTTTTTTTTTCTTTATGTGGTGGAATGTCCACCTGTATTTGTTTTCTTATCTTTTCTTCTTCTTTTTTTTATACATGTTGAAATAAATAAAAACGAACGAACATACAGTATCCAATCTACTGTTCCCTTTATCAACCTCGTTTCAAGTACAAATGTATTTGTATGGAATGTAGATTTACCATGTTTGTTTTAGAATGAACCTTTGACACAAATAAAAGAATTAGGAAAAAAACCCAAACCTGCTGTGAGAAGCAACACAAAACCACAGTTTCACGGTTAAAGGAGACTCTTTTTTCTCTTTTTTAAGGGTTTTCCTCGAGGTGACAGTTCCGGTTATAGTATAATAAAGTTATAGTATAATATAGTTTATTTTTATAGTATATATTATGTAATAAACCGAGTTCTATGGTGTTTTTTCAATAAAGGATTGCAACAATTCGCCCTCTAGCGGTTATACAAGGAAACTGCAGTCAGTGTAAAGTTAGAAGGTTTAAATGACAAAAGTACTTCCTGTTATTCCTTTCAAAATAAATCCACAATAAACAGTTAAAAAGTCAAAACGAGTCTTTTTCGAGGAGAAATTAGTGCAAAAACAATCTTCATCTGTCTTCTGTCATTAATTAATGTAAGTACAGTCGGTAATCTATGAATATTTCTTAATTAAAATGAATTACAGACGATAATGTCGTTAAATAGAAGAAAACGGTAGTTTCTAGTGTCACCACCAGAGGGCTGTCTGTTCTCATCATCGCAACAACAGTGATCAAACTTTCTGCAGAAGAATAAAAAAAAAGCTACGGATTTACTTTATTTTTTAAGCACTTTAAACAAAAACAGCGGACCAAAGTGCAAAACTGCAATAAAAGACAATATCGACAAGACACAAGATATGAAACATAAAACAGATCATGAAACGTAAAATAGAGAAGAATCGAGGACCGGACATGTTTAACATACCGGCTGTGATTTAAATTAATTTGGATTATATTTAAAATCTTTAAAACTAATAACTGAAACAAAAGCACAAAAAATGTATGAAGTGTTAAGACATTTTCCCACTGATTTAGAAGACTGATATCCTTACTTACCCCTTGTATGATGGACTTTGCTGTATTATTTTACTTAAATGTCATGTATTTAATTTATTTATTATTGTTTGTACCTTATTTTCATATTATATTACTGTATAATCTTCATGGGACATTCAATCTCTACACACTTTATTCTCAGGTTTACATACTATATTATATTTATGATAGAGCTTACATCTGGTATTAAACAGGTTATTTTTGTAAAAATGATATATATTTATTTATACAAATTAGTGTATAGTATAAAAAGTAAATACAGACATATAATTTATGTTTAATTGTGGAAAGGGGGTGGGATTAAATACATTTATACTTCCTCCCACTCCTTTTCCAACATGTAACGGAAATATGTGTTTTGATGTGTTTTTTTTCTTTATGTGGTGGAATGTCCACCTGTATTTGTTTTCTTATCTTTTCTTCTTCTTTTTTTTTATACATGTTGAAATAAATAAAAACGAACAAACATACAGTGTCCAATCTACTGTTCCCTTTATCAACCTCGTTTCAATTACAATTGAGGAAATTTTGATATGGACATGCCCTACTGCCCATTTGTCCCCTCTTGCTTGCTTGGCTTGCTGATTGGGTAACGTATTGCGTCACGCATCGCGTCACTTCCTGGTGTTTGCGGTCTGTGCTGCTGCCGTCTCACAGCGTTTGCAGGCTCAGATCTCTCCCGACTTTTTATCTAAAACTTAGACTGTTTTCTGGTAAAATAGCACTATATCTGGTACATTACTGTCTTTATTTCAACACTCGCTCATTTTCTCTTCCGTAACTTTCACTGTCACCAATCACCGATACATTTTCTGTCCGTTAGCCTCCGTTAGCATCTTAGCATGGCCGCTCCGGCTCCCACCGCTTCACCTCTTTCCTGCTCAGTGTGTGAAATGTTTAGTTATTCCTCTGCCTCCTTTAGTGAAGACGGTAAGTGCTTAAAGTGTAGTTTATTTGCAGGGCTGGAGGCGAGGCTCAGTCAGTTAGAGGTCCGGTTCGGCCAACTAAACCATAGTCCGAGAGCCTCCTCAGCTAACCAGGCTAAGCTAGCGGCGGACCGGCCCGTAGCAGCTGAGCGTAGCCGCTCCCCTGCAGCTCCCGAGCAGCCGGCCAGGCAGGGCAGCTGGGTGACGGTTCGGAGGAAGACTAGTCTTAAAGGGCTCACGGAACACCACCACCCGCTTCATGTGTCTAACAGATTTTCCCCACTTAGCGACACATCTGTTGAGAAACCGACCCTGGTGATTGGAGACTCCATAGTCAGACATGTGAAGCCGACTCCAGAGACCTTAGTTAGGTGCATCCCGGGGGCCAGAGCGGGCGACATAGAAGCAAATTTGAAGCTACTGGCAAAGGGTAATCGTAAATATGGTAAAGTTATCATCAATGTTGGAGCTAATGACTCCCGTCTTCGCCAGTCGGAAGTAACCAGAATGAATATTGTCTCGGTGTGTAACTACGCCAAGACCATGTCGGACTCTGTAGGTTTTTCTGGCCCCCTCCCCAATCTGACCAGCGATGACATGTTTAGTCGTATGCTCTCGCTCCGCCGCTGGTTGTCTCAGTGGTGTTCAGAAAACGACGTGGACTTTATTGACAACTGGGAGACATTCTGGGGAAAGCCCGGTCTGATTAGAAGGGACGGCATTCATCCCACCCGGGATGGTGCAGCTCTTATGTCTAGAAATCTGGCCAATGTTATTAGACACTCCCCCTGACAATGCAGGGTCCAGGCCAGGATGCAGAGCTGTAGTTTAACAGGGCTGGAGGCGAGGCTTAGTCAGTTAGAGGTCCGGTTTGGCCAACTAGACCATAGTCCGATAGAATCCTCTGCAGACCGGCCCGTAGCAGCTGAGCGTAACCGCTCCCCTGCAGCTCCCCGGCAGCCGGCCAGGCAGGGCAGCTGGGTGACGGTTCGGAGGAAGGGTAGTCTTAAAGGGCTCACAGAACACCCGCTTCATGTGTCTAACCGTTTTTCCCCACTCAGCGACACATCTGTTGCTTCTCAAGGACCAACGCCTGCCAACAAAACTGTAGGATTGCATTATGTAATTAGCGACTCTAAAACTGTAGGATTACATGATATTGGCGACTCTGGCCAGGTGCCTAGCAAAATAGAAGTGGTTGCAGTTCCCCGCCCTCCAAAAGTTCACCAGGTGCAGCGTTATAGAGGCGTTAACCAAGATAACCTTGTAAAAATTAAAACCAATGCACATTTGGTACCAATTACAGACCGAAAAATTAGATGCGGACTACTAAATATACGATCATTAAGCTCTAAGTCTCTGTTAGTAAATGATATAATTACAGAGAGCAGGAGTGATATTTTCTGCTTAACAGAAACATGGTTACAGGAGGAAGAGTATGTTAGTTTGAATGAATCAACTCCGCCCGGCTACTTTAATCATCACATTCCTAGAAGCACGGGCCGAGGCGGAGGAGTCGCAGCAATTTATAACTCCGGTCTCCAAACAAAAATTGAACCCAAGTGCAACTATAATACATTTGAAAGCCTCATGCTTGGTCTGAAATTTCCGAGCCGGAAATCAGAGAAGCCAGTTGTGTTAGTGGTAGTGTACCGGCCCCCTGCTGGTGCGTATCTGGAGTTTTTGTCTGAATTTTCAGATTTCCTTTCTGGATTATTGATCAGCACAGATAAATTCATCATAGTGGGTGATTTTAACATTCATATGGATGTTGAAAGCGATAATCTTAAATTAGCCTTCGATTCTCTTCTAGAATCAATGGGTATCTCACAAAAAGTGGATAAACCGACGCACTGTTTTAATCATACTCTCGATCTCGTTCTCACCTACGGTGTTGAAACTGATGGTCTGTTGGTGTCACCTGTAAACTCCCTTTTATCCGACCATTACTTAATAACGTTTGAATTTAATTTTGTTGATGTTGAAGTGCAAAATAGGAGGTATTATTTTAGCAGATGTTTGTCTGATGAAGTTATTGTTAAATTTAGGGAGGCCATTGCTTATCTTACGACAGTGCGAAATAGTGATGTAGTCGAGGCCAGTGACCTGGGTTCTACCTCTGCAGATGTTGATTTCCTTGCTAGTAACACTGCTGATTTGTTGCATTCAGCTTTAGATGAAGTTGCTCCTTTGAAAAGGAGGGTTTCTAGCCACAGGAGCTTAACTCCCTGGTATAATTCAGATATCCGCATGTTGAAACAAAACGTGCGTAAAATGGAAAGGAAGTGGTACTCTTGTAGGTCTGTAGACTCTCATCGTGAATGGAAAGATATTCTAATAGTATATAAAAAAGCCATTCGCAAAGCCAGAACAGCTTATTATTCAACTTTGATAGAGGATAACAAAAGTAACCCACGTTTTCTGTTCAGCACTGTAGCCAGGCTGACAAAGAGTCACAACTCTGTTAAGCCGTGCATTCCTGCAGCTCTCAGTAGTGAGGACTTTATGGGCTTCTTCAACAGTAAAATCGCGAGAATTAGAGAAGAAATCAACCAGCCGGTTGTAGGTGTTTCTTCAGCTTTAGCGACTTCCCTAGGCTCTGACTTGTCTCTAGACTGTTTTGATCCTATAGACCTCCCTGAGCTGACTTCACTCGTTAATAGAGCTAAGTCAACCACATGTATGTTAGACCCCATCCCGACTCGTCTATTCAAACATATTTTTTCTCTTATTGGTACGACAATACTGGACCAAATTAACTTATCCCTAAGTTTAGGATATGTACCACAGGTTTTCAAAGTCGCAGTAATTAAACCTTTACTTAAAAAACCTTCTCTTGACCCAGACACCTTAGCTAATTATAGACCAATTTCCAACCTTCCATTTGTGTCTAAAATTCTGGAAAAGGCAGTTTCAAGCCAGTTATGTGACTATTTGTATAGAAATGATCTGTTTGAAGTCTTTCAGTCAGGGTTCAGAATGCATCATAGCACAGAGACAGCACTTGTTCGAGTCACGAATGACCTCCTTATGGCCTCAGATAAGGGATTAGTGTCCATACTGGTTCTACTGGACCTCAGTGCTGCTTTTGACACTATAGATCATGGCATTTTACTGCACAGGTTAGAGCATGTTGTTGGGATTAAAGGGACAGCTCTATGTTGGTTTAAATCATACCTATCTGACAGGTTCCAGTTTGTTCATGTACATGAGGTTTCTTCAGAACAGTCAAGGGTCTGTTATGGTGTTCCGCAGGGTTCAGTGCTAGGGCCAATCTTGTTCAGTTTATACATGCAGCCGTTGGGAAGTATAATCCAGAATCACGGCATACACTTTCATTGTTATGCTGATGATACGCAGCTCTATTTGTCTATGAAGCCGGATGAAACAGAACCGTTAGTTAAACTTCAGGCATGTCTTAGGGACATCAAGGACTGGATGTCCAGAAATTTCCTGCTTCTAAATTCAGATAAAACAGAGGTTATCATTCTTGGTCCAGAGCATCTTAGGAAGGGATTAGATGGTGTTGCGATGGCTTCCAGTGCAACTGTGAGAAATCTTGGTGTTATTTTCGATCAGGATTTGTCGTTTAAACCATATGTCAATCAGGTTTATAAAATAGCCTTTTTCCATCTCCGTAATATTGCAAAGATTAGGAAAATCCTCTCACAGAGTGATGCAGAAAAACTAGTTCATGCGTTTGTATCTTCTAGACTAGATTACTGTAATGTGTTGTTAGCAGGATGTCCAAGTAATTTGCTGAATAGGCTCCAGCTGATCCAAAATGCAGCAGCACGAGTACTGACAGGAATTAGCAGGAGAGACCACGTCTCTCCAGTGTTAGCGTCGCTCCATTGGTTACCCGTAAAATTCAGAATCCAATTTAAAATTGTATTACTTGCGTATAAAGCCCAAAACGGCTTAGCTCCGCATTATTTGCAAGACCTGATAGTGCCTTATGTTCCTGTCAGAGCTCTCCGTTCTCAGAGTGCAGGTTTACTTGTAGTTCCTAGAGTATCTAAATGTAGATTTGGAGGGCGGGCGTTCTGCTATCAGGCGCCACTACTATGGAACCAACTTCCAATCTGGGTTAAGGGGGCTGACACCACCTCCACCTTTAAAACTAAACTTAAAACATTTCTGTTTAGTAAAGCCTATAGTTAGTGTTTAGTAAACCTCTAGCTGGTGTTGGTAAATCTCTAGGTAGTGTAAACTTTAGTGTGTCAGAGTCGCTCCGGTGGTTTCTTGTGCTGGCCCCCCCCTTCTCCTCCCTTTTCTCTCTTTTGTCCATGTTGCAGCATCCTTTGCTGGACACCGGAACCTGCAGGTGGCCATGGGTGGCTTGTAGCTTGCATTACGGAGCACAAGTCTTTTCCTGACCCTGCACCCCAACCTGGGACTTGCTGATTGGGCCGGAGCTTCGGGAGCTGTGTGCTGGCCTGCGGTCCCCACCCCCGGTCATCCCGTTGCTGCTTCCACCTGCCTGCTGTGCTGTTGCCGTCCCTGACCCACCAGTCTGGCCCTCGGCAGGAGGGTCCCCCCTGATGAGCCTGGTCCTGCTCAAGGTTTCTTCCCTCCTAAAGGGGAGTTTTTCCTTGCCACTGTTTGGCTTAAGGTTTTTCTCCCACTAGGGGAGTTTTTACCTGCCATTGTTTATGTAATAACTGCTCGGGGGTCATGTTCTGGGTATGGGTCTCTGTAAAGCGTCTAGAGACAACTCTGTTGTATTAGACGCTATATAAATAAAATTGAATTGAATTGAATTGAATTACAAATGTATTTGTATGGAATGTAGATTTACCATGTTTGTTTTAGAATGAACCTTTGACACAAATAAAAGAATTAAGAAAAAAACCCAAACCTGTTGTGAGAAGCAACACAAAACCACAGTTTCACGGTTAAAGGAGTCTCTTTTTTCTCTTTTTTAAGGGTTTTCCTCGAGGTAACAGTTCCGGTTATAGTATAATAAAGTTATAGTATAATATAGTTTATTTTTATAGTATATATTATGTAATAAACAGAGTTCTATGGTGTTTTTTCAATAAAGGATTGCAACAGTTCGCCCTCTGGCGGTTATACAAGGTAACTGCAGTCTGTGAGAAGTTAGAAGGTTTAAATGACAAAAGTACTTCCTGTTATTCCTTTCAAAATAAATCCACAATAAACAGTTAAAAAGTCAAAACGAGTCTGTTTCGAGGAGAAATTAGTGCAAAAACAATCTTCATCCGTCTTCTGTCATTAATTAATGTAATTACAGTCGGTAATTTATGAATAGTTCTGTAATTGAAATGAATTACAGACGATAATGTCGTTAAATAGAAGAAAACGGTAGTTTCTAGTGTCACCACCAGAGGGCGATCTGTTCTCATCATCGCAACAACAGTCATCAAACTTTCTGCAGAAGAATAAAAAAAAAGCTACTTATTTACTTTATTTTTTAGATCTGTAAACAAAAACAGCGGACCAAAGTGCAAAACTGCAATAAAAGACAATATTGACAAGACACAAGATATGAAACATAAAACAGATCATGAAACCTAAAATAGAGAAGAATCGAGGACCGGACATGTTTAACATACCGGCTGTGATTTAAATTAATTTGGATTATATTTAAAATCTTTAAAACTAATAACTGAAACAAAAGCACAAAAAATGTATGAAGTGTTAAGACATTTTCCCACTGATTTAGAAGACTGATATCCTTACTTACCCCTTGTATGATGGACTTTGCTGTATTATTTTACTTAAATGTCATGTATTTAATTTATTTATTATTGTTTGTACCTTATTTTCATATTATATTACTGTATAATTGTCATGGGACATTCAATCTACACACTTTATTCTCAGGTTTACATACTATATTATATTTATGATAGAGCTTACATCTGGTATTAAACAGGTTATTTTTGTAAAAATTATATATATTTATTTATACAAATTAGTGTATAGTATAAAAAGTAAATACAGACATATAATTTATGTTTAGTTGTGGAAAGGGGGTGGGATTAAATACATTTATACTTCCTCCCACTCCTTTTCCAACATGTAACTGAAATATGTGTTTTGATGTGTTTTTTTTCTTTATGTGGTGGAATGTCCACCTGTATTTGTTTTCTTATCTTTTCTTCTTCTTTTTTTTATACATGTTGAAATAAATAAAAACGAACGAACATACAGTGTCCAATCTACTGTTCCCTTTATCAACCTCGTTTCAATTACAAATGTATTTGTATGGAATGTAGATTTACCATGTTTGTTTTAGAATGAACCTTTGACACAAATAAAAGAATTAAGAAAAAAAAACAAACCTGCTGTGAGAAGCAACACAAAACCACAGTTTCACGGTTAAAGGAGTCTCTTTTTTCTCTTTTTTAAGGGTTTTCCTCGAGGTGACAGTTCCGGTTATAGTATAATCAGGGCTGCACATAAGTGGGCCGCCAGAGCGCATGCGCCGTCAAAATCCTCAATGCGCTGTCAATCTAGTGCTGCGAAGCGCTTTTGCGTACCAACAGCTGGGGCTCATATTATTGGTTGTGGCCAGACCAGAATACTAATATTAAAAAATCTATTGCGAGAGCTTTTCCCCAGAACCGCCACTCAAAGTTAGTACTGGCCAATCACAGCGCGTCCTTACTCCCCCTCCCATACTCGTTGCAGCGGTGAGGAAGAGAGTTAAGGATAAGCTTTACTGAACAAACCCCGTCACGTCTCGTCAAAATGTCCAAGAAGCAAGCGCCATTAAGTAATTATTTTGGCGTTCCACCACCACCAACTACAAAGAGACGCCAAACTAAACCACTACCCGTGGATAGAAACAGAAAACGTGTCTTCGCCGAGAAGTGGCTGCATGATGTTGTTACGCGGCGACGCGCACCGTACGTTCGCGGTCCCGCGTATCCTACCCCGTAAGCTCTGCGTTGATGCAACGCGGAACCATAAATCAGCCAGCGTCCGTCACTGCGTGCAGCAGTTACCTGCAGCAGCAAGACGCTACTCTCTGATTATGGCACACAGTTTATGAAAACCCCAAATAAAAAATAAATTAGAGAATATTTTATGAAATCAATAAACAATTCCATCATCAAAATTATAACAAATAAAGGTTCAACATATCTTGCTTTGCATGTAATAAGAATAGGTAATATATTAGTTTCACCTTTTAAGTTGAATTATTGAAATAGATTAACTTTTACACCATATTCTAGTTGAATTATTGAAATAAATTGACTTTTACACCATATTCTAGTTGAATTATTGAAATAAGTTAACTTTTACACCATATTCTAGTTGAATTATTGAAATAAGTTAACTTTTACACCAAATTCTAGTTGAATTATTGAAATAAGTTAACTTTTACACCATATTCTAGTTGGATTATTGAAATAAATTAACTTTTACACCATATTCTAGTTGAATTATTGAAATAGATTAACTTTGTAAAAGACTATATTGAGCCATTCATCTTTATAAGTGAATAAATATCGTTTTGCCTATAACTTATTCCTGCATCCCTCTTTTATCGATCCGGCAAGACGGGTCACCGCGTTTTTGGAGGCCCAAGTCACATATCCAGGGGCTCCTCTGAGCACCAGACCAAAATAATTATGTGCAGCCCTGAGTATAATAAAGTTATAGTATAATATAGTTTATTTTTATAGTATATATTATGTAATAAACAGTGTTGGGTGTAACGCGTTACAAAGTAACGCGTTACTGTAACGAGATTACATTCGCCAGTAACGCAGTAATGTAACGCGTTACAGTTGTAATTTGGGTAATCCCGTTATAGTTACTCTAAGACAAGAAAAAATAAGTTACTTTAGTTACTTTAAGCTTTTCAACTACATGTAGAACGGGAGAACAGAAAAGAAAATCAAACTTGCCTTTCATGCGTCTTCACCATGCACTGCAACACTTGTCTGACTTGAGGCTGATTTATGGTACCGCGTTAAATCGACGCAGTGCCTACGGCGTAGGGTACGCGGCGACGCACACCGTACGGTGCGCGTCGCCGCGTACCCTACGCCGTAAATTCTGCGTTGGTGTAACGCAGAACCATAAATCAGCCTTTAACGTGATCTTACGGGATTTTACGGGATTTTACGGGACTTCTGGTGCTGATCTGGGCACTGCAGTAATAAAGTTCCAACTACAGGACTGTCTCAGAAGATTAGAATATTGTGATAAAGTTCTTTATTTTCTGTTATGCAATTTAAAAAAAACAAAAATGTCATACATTCTGGATTCATTACAAATCAACTGAAATATTTCAAGCCTTTTATTATTTTAATATTGCTGATTTTGGCTTACAATGATTAAGATTCCCAGAAGATTCTAATTCTTTGAGATAGGATATTTGAGTTTTCTTAAGTTGTAAACCATGATCAGCTATATTAAAATAATAAAAGTCTTGCAATATTTCAGTTGATTTGTAATGAATCCAGAATGTATGACATTTCTGTTTTTGTAATTGCATTACAGAAAATCACAATATTCTAATTTTCTGAGACAGTCCTGTATATGTTGTTCATTGGCAATCGAGTTATGGTGCAGCTCAGGTGATATTGCGGAGTAATCCAAAAGTAATGTAACTAGTAATGTAACTAGTTACTTTCAGCAACCAGTAACTAAGTAGTGTAAGGGATTACTTTTTTAAAAGTAACTAGTAATATGTAATGGATTACTTTTTTTGAGTAACTACCCCAACACTGGTAATAAACCGAGTTCTATGGTGTTTTTTCAATTAAGGATTGCAACAGTTCGCCCTCTGGCGGTTATACAAGGTAACTGCAGTCAGTGTAAAGTTAGAAGGTTTAAATGACAAAAGTACTTCCGGTTATTCCTTTCAAAATAAATACACAATAAACAGTTAAAAAGTCAAAACGAGTCTGTTTCGAGGAGAACTTAGTGCAAAAACAATATTCATCCGTCTTCTGTCATTAATTAATGTAATTACAGTCGGTAATTTATCAATAGTTCTGTAATTAAAATGAATTACAGACTATAATGTCGTTAAGTGGAAGAAAACGGTAGTTTCTAGTGTCACCACCAGAGGGCGGTCTGTTCTCATCATCGCAACAACAGTCATCAAACTTTCTGCAGAAGAATAAAAAAAAAGCTACTTATTTACTTTATTTTTTAGATCTGTAAACAAAAACAGCGGACCAAAGTGCAAAACTGCAATAAAAGACAATATCGACAAGACACAAGATATGAAACATAAAACAGATCATGAAACCTAAAATAGAGAAGAATCGAGGACCGGACATGTTTAACATACCGGCTGTGATTCAAATTAATTCTGATTATATTTAAAATCTTTAAAACTAATAACTGAAACAAAAGCACAAAAAATGTATGAAGTGTTAAGACATTTTCCCACTGATTTAGAAGACTGATATCCTTACTTACCCCTTGTATGATGGACTTTGCTGTATTATTTTACTTAAATGTCATATATTTAATTTATTTATTATTGTTTGTACCTTATTTTCATATTATATTACTGTATATATAGGAGCCAAATAAGGTTGTCATTCACTGTGTGTGTGTGTGGGTGGCGCTGTGTGTTACCTGAGCCACAGGTACGTGTATAAAGGTGATGACGTAACATTGTTTGACAGATGTTTGGCCCGGAAGGGCAAATGGTTTTTGACCGCTGTGGCGCTAAAGTTACACTTCATGCTTTGTCTGATCAACATTAATCAAGACGCAATAAATATTGTTTTAATCGCATCAGAAGAAAGCGTCCTGGCTCGTCCGTCACCGCCGGGGAAAGTGGGCAGCAGCAGCCAAGCGCGTCGACCAGATCCCGGTCAAACATTCTCAGTAGCCAAGCACTGGGCTTGGCTCCTACAATATAGTCAAAAACCTGCACCTGTTGGATTTCGTTCAGACACTTCTACACGTCTGGGACGTAAAGGAGGCGACTCGATAGGACGAGTGTAGCTGCTGGAAGCTGTTTGGACTTTTGCGGTTTCAAATCATCTGCATCCGTCTTGGGATGTTGAGACGCGGGAGCTGCTGAGCTGCGGTGCGCTCATCACCTGAGAACCGGAGCAACGCTCACCTGACAACCGGAGCAGCGCTCACAACCTGAGAACCGGAGAACCGGAGCAGCGCTCACAATCTGACAACCGGAGCAGCGCTCACAACCTGATCACAATCTGACAACCGGAGCAGCGCTCACAACCTGATCACAATCTGACAACCGGAGCAGCGCTCACAACCTGATCACAATCTGACAACCGGAGCAGCGCTCACAACCTGATCACAATCTGACAACCGGACCACCCGGATCACCACCTGAGTCCCGGAGCATCGGATCAGGAGCACCAGATCATCGGATCACTGGTTTACCGCGGTGCGTAACGCATGGAGGGGCTGCGGTGTTGACGTGGAGCTGTGGCTGAGTGGGGCATCGGATCAGCTGATCACCGCATGGCGCCCAACTCACGGAGGTACGTGTAGCGCTACACTGTTTAATGGCCATTTAAATTGTGTGCACAAAAATTAGGTGTAAATCCAATGCATTGGTTGCCGAAGCTGGGGGGACATAAAACTTTGCGTTGACTATTCGTACACTGCGAACTGCTCATTGACTGTGTTTATTCAGCATGGATCCACGCGGTGCGGTGTCGGACTTAATTAGTTATGACGGGACTAATGTACAAACTGCCGGTAAACCGCATAGCTGGACTGGCGCTGTTGAAACACTGACCCAAAAACGAGTGGTTAAGCTTACTGCAAAGGCGCTTGCCAATGAATTGGACAGGCTGCAGTCTGACAGAAAAGCCAAGTTTAATAAAGCAACTAACATCAGGAAATCAATTCAATGTTTAATGTTAAAGCATGAAAAAACACAGGTAAAAGATGCTTTTAAAGAGTTGATTGAAGTGCGTGGTGAAGTTAAAAATGTGCAGGATACATTAATGGGTCTACTGCCATGTGTTGAAAGGGAAAAACATGAAACATGGTTTAAAGCAAAAATGTTGCCTATTGATGAATGTATTGCAGATGCAAAAATGTGGATTTCATGTGGTGAAAGAAATGAAAATGATAATGTGGTGGATGACATTAATCCTAATGACAGTGTTTCAAATATTGAAAAACGCTCAAGTCATAGGAGCCATCACAGTGGTAGGTCAAGTACCACATCCTCTGCAGCCATAAAGGCTTCAGCAGAAAGGGCCGCACTTGTTGCCCGTGCTGCAGCGTTAAAGCAAAGGCATGCTTTGGAGGAGCAGGAGGAGCAGCTGAGGAGGAAAAGAGAGCAGCTTGATTTGGAAGCTGAAATAGCTGCGTCCACTGCTAAGTTGGCAGTATTACAGGCTTCAGAATGCAGAAGTGCTTCTCGTGCATCCAGTAATGGCATGAATTCCTATTTGGAAAGGAAGACCGGAAAAAGGGGAACTGTCACTATGTTCAATCCTATGGCCGAGGAGTACAAGCCTGAAACGTTGCGGTCAACACAAGAGGATTTAACAAAATGGTCATTACCACCCAACAGAACCATTTCAAAGGACGTGCGACCCAAGGAAACTGAACAGTGGGTTAGAGCTGCTTCAAGGCATCAAGACAGCCACAATGAACAACAACATGAAAACACATTTGAAATATCACAGCATCTTCAACAACCATCAACAAATGCTCAACCTACTTACCATCAGCAAAGTTGTTTCAATCCATCTGGAGACATACTTACCATCATGCATAAGCAGAATGAGATAACAACAGCTCTGGTGCAGCATCAGCATCTGAGATCACTGCCACCACGAGATATCCCCACATTTGAAGGGGACCCTCTCCAATACAGGACTTTCATAAAGGCCTTTGAGCAAGGAGTGGAGGAGAAGGCAAGTAAGGCAGATTGTCTGTATTATCTCGAACAATTCACCAGAGGTCAGCCACGTGAATTGGTGCGTAGCTGCCAGCATATGGCACCTGAGCGTGGCTACACAGTGGCAAAGGAACTTATTCAGAAGCACTTTGGAAATCCATACAAAATCGCAAGTGCATATATGGAAAAGGCTTTGGCTTGGCAAACAATAAAACCTGAGGACGTCAAAGCTCTCCAAGCCTACTCTTTGTTCTTGCGTGGATGCTGCAACGCCATGGAGGAGCTCCAATACATGCAGGAGCTGGATATGCCAGTGAATATGAGAGCCATTATGTCAAAATTGCCATTCAAATTAAGGGAGCAATGGAGAACCATAGCTCATGACATAATGGAGAACACCAACCAAAGAGCTCACTTCAAAGATCTGGTCATATTTATTGAGCGTCGTGTCAGAATTCTTTCTGATCCTCTGTTTGGGGAGATACAGGATCCAATATCTGGCCACACATCACAACCCAGGAACAGAATGAAGGGAAATGTTGTTGCCACCACAGTAACATCTATGGAAGTGCCTGAAGGAGTTGAAAGGTCACCGATATCAGACTCGGAGAACGCTGAGAGAGCTGGATGCCTTTGCTGTGCTCGTAGCCACTCTTTGGAAGAGTGCAGACAGCTTAAAGGAAAGAAGCACAAGGAAAAAATTCAATTTCTGAAAGAAAAGGGGGTTTGCTTTGCATGTTTAAGCGTTGGTCATATGAGTCGTGAGTGTGAGAGACGCTTAACATGCAAGGTATGTGGTCAAACTCACCCCACTGTGCTTCACATCAGAAAGCAACCAGCTCCGGATACGTTGGATGCATCTAGCCAGACATCACACCAAACATGTGGACATACAGGGGCCGGTAAGGACCGGTGTGTTTTGTCCATTCTCCCGGTGAAGGTTAAAAGTGCAAAGGGAAATCAGATCATAAGAACCTATGCCTTCTTGGACCCGGGTAGTTCAGCCACATTCTGCTCAGAACATTTAATGCGGAAGCTGAACGTCACAGGCAGAAGAACCAACTTTCTGTTGAGCACAATGGGGCAAAAAACTGTTGTTCCAGCCTACTCATTGACTGGTTTGGAGGTATCTGATCTGGACAGCAATGACTTTCATGATCTCCCAGAAGTTCTCACCCAGATGAAAATGCCAGTCACTATCGATAACATGGTAACATCGGAGGAACTGGCTAAATGGCCATATTTGTCCAAGGTGAACATCCCAAGCATAAAAGCGAATGTCGAACTGTTAATTGGAACCAATGCTCCCAAGATACTGGAACCATGGGAGGTCATTAACAGTTGCGGGAAAGGCCTGTATGCCATCAAGACAGTGCTGGGATGGGTCGTTAATGGTCCACTGAATGGTAACGGTGGTGCCTCGGAGGCAGAGCTTCCCATGGCCATGGTGAACAGGATCTCTGTGTGTAAACTCGAAGAAATGCTGGCTGAACAGTATAATCATGAGTTTAATGAGAAGACCACAAAGGAGAAAGAAATGTCCAGACAGGACCTCAAGTTTCTGGAAATCATGGAACATTCTGCAGTACTTCAGGAAGGAAGGTATTGTTTGAACTTGCCTTTTAAGAACAAGATAGTCTGTCTGCCTAACAACTTTGCAGTGGCTAAACAAAGAATCCAGAGCTTGAAGAAAAGGTTTTTGAACAACAAAAACTTACATCAGGAGTATGCTGGGTACATGGACACACTCATAAGAAAAACCTATGCGGAACAAGTGCCTCAGCAGCAACTGCAGTGTAAAAAGGGGAAGGTGTGGTACATCCCTCATCATGGCGTCCACCATCCGAGGAAAGGATCCCTCCGTGTGGTGTTTGACTGTGGAGCCACCTTTCAAGGAACATCATTAAACAGCGAACTCTTGCAAGGCCCTAACCTCACCAGCTCATTGCTTGGTGTCCTTATTCGCTTCAGAAAGGAACCAGTGGCATTCATGGGAGACATCCAAGCTATGTTCCACCAGGTGAGGGTCTCTGAGGAACACAAAGATTTTCTCCGCTTCCTCTGGTGGCCAGATGGGGACGTTACTAAGGAACTCGTTGAGTATAGGATGTGTGTGCACCTTTTCGGTGCAGTGTCGTCCCCTAGCTGTGTGGGCTACGCACTAAGGAAAACTGCTAATGACAACCAGTCTGAGTTTTCGGATGAGGTGATTCAATCTGTCAAGCAGAATTTCTACGTGGACGACTGTTTAAAGAGCTCAGCCACTGAGGAAGAAGCTAGTCTGTTGATCAACGATCTCAGTGCTTTGTGTCTCAAAGGGAGCTTCATTTTGGAAAAGTGGACCAGCAACAGTCGCGTTGTGTTGCAAGCCATCACAGAGGAGCAAAGGGCCAAAGACCTAAAGGAGTTGGATCTGGACCGAGATAAACTTCCAGTGGAAAGGGCTTTGGGTCTACAGTGGTGTGTAGAGACTGACCCTTTCAGGTTTAAGATGGAGATGAAACAACAACCCCTCACCAGGCGTGGTATGCTGTCAGTTACCAGTTCTGTGTATGACCCGTTGGGTTTGTTGTCACCAGTCACATTGCTAGCCAAAATTATGCAGCAAGAGCTCTGTAGGAAAGGTTGTGGATGGGATGATGGCTTGCCACAGGACATTTTATCCCAATGGAAAGGGTGGTTGAAAGACTTGGATCAACTAGCTGCATTTAAGGTGGATCGATGCATCAAGCCAGTGGATTTTGGAGAAGTCAAACAGGCCCAGTTACATCATTTTGCCGACGCCAGTGAAAGTGGATATGGAACGGTAACATACCTCCGGATTTTAAATCGTATAAACATCATTCATGTCTCCTTTCTGCTTGGTAAAGCCAGAGTGACACCACTGAAAGCTGTAACTATTCCCCGACTTGAGTTGACAGCAGCTGTCCTTGCCACCAGGGTGGACTCGTTGTTAAAGGCAGAGCTGAACTTCCAGTTGGAGGATTCCGTTTTTTGGACTGACAGCACTTCAGTATTGAAGTATGTTAACAATGAGGATAGACGCTTTCACACATTTGTGGCCAACAGAATCTCAACCATCAGAGAAACATCTGAACCCTCACAGTGGAGATTCGTCAGTTCCAAAGTTAATCCAGCCGATGATGCATCCAGGGGAATGAAGGTGTCCGACTTTCTAAAAAACAGTAGGTGGCTGGAAGGTCCCACATTTCTTTGGAACCAGGAGGAGGATTGGCCACAAACTGTGTTGGACATCTCAGTGGACACTAATGACGAGGAGGTCAGAAAGGAGGCAACGGTGAACAGCATCAGCGTGTGTGACATGTCTAATCCTACTGGCCAGCTCATTACCTACTTTTCTGGCTGGAAAAGGCTGAAGAGAGCAGTTGCCTGGGTCCTCAGGTTAAAATCTATGTTGTTGTCACAGAGTCGCTTGAGGAAGCGGTTGGAGGCTTCTGGCACTATTCATCCAGAGGAAAGAGGTCAGGACAGCTGGAGGCAGGCTGAAAGGCAGAGGGTCACATCAACATGCAGGAATGGCACTTTGATGCTGGATGAGCTAATGGGAGCTGAGGTGGCCATAATTCGCTATTGCCAGCAGCAGAGATTTAGGGAGGAGATCTCTGCTTTGTCTTCTGGGAAAGCGACAGTGAGTCGACGGAGTCCCATATATAGGCTGGATCCAGTGTTGGAGGACGGGCTCTTGAGAGTTGGAGGAAGATTGAACAGAGGAGCAATGCCTGAAGAAGCTAAGCATCCACTCATTCTCTCAAAGGATCAGCACATCTCTATGCTTATCCTCAGACACACACACCAGAATCTAGGCCATAGTGGGCGCGCTCACACACTGGCTAAGGTGAGGAAGAGGTTTTGGATCACCAACTCTCATTCTGCCGTCAGAAAAGTAATTGGGGAATGTAGCTTTTGTAAACGCTACAATGGAAAGGCAGTGGAACAAAAGATGGCAGATCTGCCAAAAGTGAGAATTCTTCCTGATTTACCACCATTTACTAACACTGGAGTGGATTATTTCGGACCAGTCGAAGTAAGAAGAGGAAGATCAACCTGTAAGCGATATGGGGCTATATTTACATGTATGGCTAGCAGGGCCGTTCATCTGGAGGTAGCTGTCTCACTGGACACAGATGCATGTATCAATGCTCTGCGACGTTTTATCAGCAGGCGAGGACAAGTGGCACACCTAACATCCGACAATGGGACTAACTTCATTGGGGCAGACAGAGAACTGAAGGATGCTCTTGCTGCTTTGGATCAGGACAAGATTCAAGGAGTTCTGTCACAGGTTGGAATTCATTGGAGTTTTAATCCACCTGCAGGTTCGCACCATGGAGGTGTGTGGGAACGAATGATCCGCCTGGTGAGAAGAGTTCTCAGTTCAGTTGTACGTCAGCAGAAGCTGGATGATGATGGACTGCATACAGTATTCTGTGAAGTGGAGGCCATTTTAAATGATCGTCCAATTACTAAGCTCTCAGATGATGCCAATGACCTGGAACCGCTCACGCCTAATCATCTCCTTCTCCTGAAGGGTAAACCAGCATTGCCCCCTGGGGTGTTTGAACCGCATGACCAATATGTGAGAAGACGCTGGAGACAAGTACAGTATCTCTCAGATCTTTTCTGGAAGAGATGGATGCGGGAGTACTTGCCCTTGCTCCAAGAGAGACAAAAATGGAATGAGAAGAAGAGGAGTTTGACAGCTGGAGATATTGTGGTGGTCATGGATTATTCAGCTCCACGTGGTTCCTGGCCACTTGGCAAAGTTCTGGAGGTTTTCCCAGATAAACAAGGACTGGTGCGTTCCGTGAGGCTACAAACAAAGGCCAACATTATTGAGAGACCAGTGACAAAGCTCTGTTTGGTGCATGGAGCATAGATTTGTTTGGCTGCACTGTATTTTGTCATAACTGGGTTATAACATTTTTTTTGGCTCCTTTTTGTTTTGTTTATTTATTTATTTTTTTTTGAAATTGTTATGTCGGTCTGCCATCAACAATTAGGGGCCGGTGTATAGGAGCCAAATAAGGTTGTCATTCACTGTGTGTGTGTGTGGGTGGCGCTGTGTGTTACCTGAGCCACAGGTACGTGTATAAAGGTGATGACGTAACATTGTTTGACAGATGTTTGGCCCGGAAGGGCAAATGGTTTTTGACCGCTGTGGCGCTAAAGTTACACTTCATGCTTTGTCTGATCAACATTAATCAAGACGCAATAAATATTGTTTTAATCGCATCAGAAGAAAGCGTCCTGGCTCGTCCGTCACCGCCGGGGAAAGTGGGCAGCAGCAGCCAAGCGCGTCGACCAGATCCCGGTCAAACATTCTCAGTAGCCAAGCACTGGGCTTGGCTCCTACACCAGATGTAAGCTCTATCATAAATATAATATAGTATGTAAACCTGAGAATAAAGTGTGTAGAGATTGAATGTCCCATGACAATTATACAGTAATATAATATGAAAATAAGGTACAAACAATAATAAATAAATTAAATACATGACATTTAAGTAAAATAATACAGCAAAGTCCATCATACAAGGGGTAAGTAAGGATATCAGTCTTCTAAATCAGTGGGAAAATGTCTTAACACTTCATACATTTTTTGTGCTTTTGTTTCAGTTATTAGTTTTAAAGATTTTAAATATAATCCAAATTAATTTAAATCACAGCCGGTATGTTAAACATGTCCGGTCCTCGATTCTTCTCTATTTTAGGTTTCATGATCTGTTTTATGTTTCATGTCTTGTGTCTTGTCAATATTGTCTTTTATTGCAGTTTTGCACTTTGGTCCGCTGTTTTTGTTTAAAGTGCTAAAAAATAAAGTAAATACATAGCTTTCAACATTATTTTGTATAAAGTTTATACAGTTATACAATCTGCAACTTTACTGAGGCAGCAGTATTAATAACAACACAAATAAAATGAAATACAACAAAATAAAAAACATTTGTAGCTTTTCTTTATTTTTCTACAGTTTCATGACTGGTGTTACGGTGTTACGACCGCCCTCTGGTGGTGACAGTAGAAACTACAGTTTTGTTCCATTTTACGACATTATCGTCTGTAATTCATTTTAATTACAGAAATATTCATAAGTTACCGACTGTAATTACATTAATTAATGACAGAAGACAGATCAAGGTTGTTTTTGCACTAATTTCTCCTCGAAACAGACTCGTTTTGACTTTTTAACTGTTTATTGTGGATTTATTTTGAAAGGAATAACAGGAAGTACTTTTGTCATTTAAATCTTCTAACTTTACACTGACTGCAGTTACCTTGTATAACCGCTAGAGGGCGAACTGTTGCAATCCTTTATTGAAAAAACACCATAGAACTCGGTTTATTACATAATATATACTATAAAAATAAACTATATTATACTATAACTTTATTATACTATAACCGGAACTGTCACCTCGAGGAAAACCCTTAAAAAAGAGAAAAAAGAGACTCCTTTAACCGTGAAACTGTGGTTTTGTGTTGCTTCTCACAGCAGGTTTGGGTTTTTTTCTTAATTCTTTTCTTTGTGTCAAAGGTTCATTCTAAAACAAACATGGTAAATCTACATTCCATACAAATACATTTGTAATTGAAACGAGGTTGATAAAGGGAACAGTAGATTGGATACTGTAAGTTCGTTCGTTTTTATTTATTTCAACATGTATTAAAAAAAAAGAAGAAGAAAAGATAAGAAAACAAATACAGGTGGACATTCCACCACATAAAGAAAAAAAACACATCAAAACACATATTTCAGTTACATGTTGGAGTGGGAGGAAGTATAAATGTATTTAATCCCACCCCCTTTCCACAACTAAACATAAATTATATGTCTGTATTTACTTTTTATACTATACACTAATTTGTATAAATAAATATATATCATTTTTACAAAAATAACCTGTTTAATACCAGATGTAAGCTCTATCATAAATATAATATAGTATGTAAACCTGAGAATAAAGTGTGTAGATTGAATGTCCCATGACAATTATACAGTAATATAATATGAAAATAAGGTACAAACAATAATAAATAAATTAAATACATGACATTTAAGTAAAATAATACAGCAAAGTCCATCATACAAGGGGTAAGTAAGGATATCAGTCTTCTAAATCAGTGGGAAAATGTCTTAACACTTCATACATTTTTTGTGCTTTTGTTTCAGTTAGTAGTTTTAAAGATTTTAAATATAATCCAAATTAATTTAAATCACAGCCGGTATGTTAAACATGTCCGGTCCTCGATTCTTCTCTATTTTAGGTTTCATGATCTGTTTTATGTTTCATATCTTGTGTCAAGTCAATATTGTCTTTTATTGCAGTTTTGCACTTTTGTTAATTACAGAACTATTCATAAATTACCGACTGTAATTTCATTAATTAATGACAGAAGACAGATGAAGATTGTTTTTGCACTAATTTCTCCTCAAAACAGACTAGTTTTGGCTTTTTAACTGTTTATTGTGGATTTATTTTGAAAGGAATAACAGGAAGTACTTTCGTCATTAAAATCTTCTAACTTTACACTGACTGCAGTTACCTTGTATAACCGCTAGAGGGCGAACTGTTGCAATCCTTTATTGAAAAAACACCATAGAACTCAGTTTATTACATAATATATACTATAAAAATAAACTATTATACTATAACTTTATTATACTATAACCGGAACTGTCACCTCGAGGAAAACCCTTAAAAAAGAGAAAAAAGAGACTCCTTTAACCGTGAAACTGTGGTTTTGTGTTGCTTCTCACAGCAGGTTTGGGTTTTTTTCTTAATTCTTTTATTTGTGTCAAAGGTTCATTCTAAAACAAACATGGTAAATCTACATTCCATACAAATACATTTGTAATTGAAACGAGGTTGATAAAGTGAACAGTAGATTGGACACTGTATGTTCGTTCGTTTTTATTTATTCCAACATGTATAAAAAAAAGAAAAAGAAAAGATAAGAAAACAAATACAGGTGGACATTCCACCACATAAAGAAAAAAAACACATCAAAACACATATTTCAGTTACATGTTGGAAAAGGAGTGGGAGGAAGTATAAATGTATTTAATCCCACCCCCTTTCCACAACTAAACATAAATGATATGTCTGTATTTACTTTTTATACTATACACTAATTTGTATAAATAAATATATATAATTTTATAAAATTAACCTGTTTAATACCAGATGTAAGCTCTATCATAAATATAATATAGTATGTAAACCTGAGAATAAAGTGTTTAGATTGAATGTCCCATGACAATTATACAGTAATATAATATGAAAATAAGGTACAAACAATAATAAATAAATTAAATACATGACATTTAAGTAAAATAATACAGCAAAGTCCATCATACAAGGGGTAAGTAAGGATATCAGTCTTCTAAATCAGTGGGAAAATGTCTTAACACTTCATACATTTTTTGTGCTTTTGTTTCAGTTATTAGTTTTAAAGATTTTAAATATAATCCAAATTAATTTAAATCACAGCCGGTATGTTAAACATGTCCGGTCCTCGATTCTTCTCTATTTTAGGTTTCATGATCTGTTTTATGTTTCATGTCTTGTGTCTTGTCAATATTGTCTTTTATTGCAGTTTTGCACTTTGGTCCGCTGTTTTTGTTTAAAGTGCTAAAAAATAAAGTAAATACATAGCTTTCAACATTATTTTGTATAAAGTTTATACAGTTATACAATCTGCAACTTTACTGAGGCAGCAGTATTAATAACAACACAAATAAAATGAAATACAACAAAATAAAAAACATTTGTAGCTTTTTTCTTTATTTTTCTACAGTTTCATGACTGGTGTTACGGTGTTACGACCGCCCTCTGGTGGTGACACTAGAAACTACAGTTTTGTTCCATTTAACGACATTATCGTCTGTAATTCATTTTAATTACAGAAATATTCCTAAGTTACCGACTGTAATTACATTAATTAATGACAGAAGACAGATGAAGGTTGTTTTTGCACTAATTTCTCCTCGAAACAGACTCGTTTTGCCTTTTTAACTGCTTATTGTGGATTTATTTTGAAAGGAATACAAGGAAGTACTTTTGTCATTTAAACCTTCTAACTTTACACTGACTGCAGTTACCTTGTATAACCGCTAGAGGGCGAACTGTTGCAATCCTTTATTGAAAAAACACCATAGAACTCGGGTTATTACATAATATATACTATAAAAATAAACTATATTATACTATAACTTTATTATACTATAACCAGAACTGTCACCTCGAGGAAAACCCTTAAAAAAGAGAAAAAAGAGACTCCTTTAACCGTGAAACTGTGGTTTTGTGTTGCTTCTCACAGCAGGTTTGGGTTTTTTTCTTAATTCTTTTATTTGTGTCAAAGGTTCATTCTAAAACAAACATGGTAAATCTACATTCCATACAAATACATTTGTAATTGAAACGAGGTTGATAAAGGGAACAGTAGATTGGACACTGTATGTTTGTTCGTTTTTATTTATTTCAACATGTATAAAAAAAGAAGAAGAAAAGATAAGAAAACAAATACAGGTGGACATTCCACCACATAAAGAAAAAAAAACACATCAAAACACATATTTCAGTTACATGTTGGAAAAGGAGTGGGAGGAAGTATAAATGTATTTAATCCCACCCCCTTTCCACAACTAAACATAAATTATATGTCTGTATTTACTTTTTATACTATACACTAATTTGTATAAATAAATATATATCATTTTTACAAAAATAACCTGTTTAATACCAGATGTAAGCTCTATCATAAATATAATATAGCATGTAAACCTGAGAATAAAGTGTGTAGATTGAATGTCCCATGACAATTATACAGTAATATAATATGAAAATAAGGTACAAACAATAATAAATAAATTAAATACATGACATTTAAGTAAAATAATACAGCAAAGTCCATCATACAAGGGGTAAGTAAGGATATCAGTCTTCTAAATCAGTGGGAAAATGTCTTAACACTTCATACATTTTTTGTGCTTTTGTTTCAGTTATTAGTTTTAAAGATTTTAAATATAATCCAAATTAATTTAAATCACAGCCGGTATGTTAAACATGTCCGGTCCTCGATTCTTCTCTATTTTAGGTTTCATGATCTGTTTTATGTTTCATATCTTGTGTCTTGTCAATATTGTCTTTTATTGCAGTTTTGCACTTTTTTTAATTACAGAACTATTCATAAATTACCGAAAGTACTTTTGTCATTTAAACCTTCTAACTTAACACTGACTGCAGTTACCTTGTATAACCGCTAGAGGGCGAACTGTTGCAATCCTTTATTGAAAAAACACTATCGAATACAATTTGTTATACTATAATATATGATATATACTATAAAAATATACTATACTATAACGTGCTGACAGAGTACTATAATATATGATATATACTATAAAAATATACTATACTATAACGTGCTGACAGAGTACTATAATATATGATATATATATAAAAATATACTATACTATAACGTGCTGACAGAGTACTATAATATATGATATATACTATAAAAATATACTATACTATAACGTGCTGACAGAGTACTATAATATATGATATATATATAAAAATATACTATACTATAACGTGCTGACAGAGTACTATAATATATGATACTATAAAAATATACTATACTATAACGTGCTGACAGAGTACTATAATATATGATATATATATAAAAATATACTATACTATAACGTGCTGACAGAGCGGCCGTCTTGGTCCAGACCTGGTGACGTCACATACGACCAGTGGAGGTTAGTGGTATTTCAGAATCCTAATTACTAATTAATCACAATCAGTCCAATTTCAATTTCACCCTTTTATTCACTGTACGCAGCTATTTGATTGAATGAAATGTTTGACTATAAATACAGTTTGGATTTTGTGTCCACAGTAGCAAACCTCCAAAGCTGTGATAATGCCCGACTTTTGTTCCACCTGGATGTTCAATTTACAAAAACATTTAGAGAAAAAAGTGTGTGCTGATGGAAGCAGAGAAGTCCCATTTTAATGTGACTTTTTGAACGGTTTACGTCCTTCTGTGTTGTGGCTCTGTCGTCTCCACCTCGTCTCTCTTCATTATTTAGCTTTTTATGTGTAAAACAGCGTAAATGTTACGTGGTGAAAATGCGGCTTACAGAGCCATCGGTAATAAACCACATTATTATCTTCCATCTACAGGTTCAAAACCAAATACCTACAAAGAAAATATTTTTACCAAATACAGAGCAGAGGAGACATGAGGTAGTGATTGTGTGGGGATTCAGCATAATGTACGTATATAAAATGGTATATATAATAATGATTATATTGTTTATGATAAGATGTGTGTGTGTATATATATATATATATATATATATATATATATATATATATATATATATATATATATATATATATATATATATATATATATTATATATATGTTGTATATGTATATTATTTATAATTGCTCTGGTTTATAATTTATTATAATAATATTTAGAATGCTCAGGTGTAATATTGTAATGAAGAACTGTAATATTTTTATAATGTAATAACAGGTACATTTTTTGAGAAAGTAAAACTTGCTGTTATATTTATTTATAATTATTTTTATTTTGAATTCAAGCCAAATTGAAAAAGAAACAAGCGTTAGGACCTCATAAGTTTTTTACTTACTCCTTTTCGGGCATGAAGGTTTATTTCCCTTTGATTTGTTTAATGACTGTTTATTGGTATCCTTTTCTGATGTTTTGTGTAATTGTTTTTCTTTTTTATTTAATTTGTTCGAAATAAAGATTCCAATCAATTATTATGTATATGTTTAATATTACTTGCATTAAGTATAAAGCTCATGAGTGTGTTGAAAATTGTCTGTTTGATAGGAAAAGGTTCGTTTATTGACCAACGTGGTGATGCAGTGTCCAACT